>NW_026740023.1:0-1157 GCF_022355385.1 Mustela nigripes | reverse complement strand
GGTGCCGTTGAGTCCAGCCTGTATGTAGTCCTCTTCTGTGAGTTTCCAGTTGTGCAAGTCCCCCTTCATGAAGCCAGAGATGATGAAAAAGCTGAGAACCAAAACCTTCACCAATGTGAACAGTCTGAAAACTATGACAAACCCACTCCAACTCGTAGATTGCAGTTCCAAGACCAAAACCAGAAAGATGACAAAAAAGTAGCGTAGATTTTCTGCAGTGACTTGGGGAACATACTGTGAGATGATCTCTTGCTGGGTCTCAGAGATATGGTTCCCATTGAAGATGTCAAAAGTTAAGATCCAGGCCTGGACCACAATGAATACATCAACAACAAGGGAGAGGATGATATTCCAGCCAGAGATGAAAGCCCAGAGTTCACCTAACGTGATGTAGCTGTAGAGATATGCAGAGCCAGAATGGGGAACCCGGGCACTAAACTCCGCATAGCACAGCCCAGCCAACAGTGATGTTAGACCTGCCACCAAAAAGCAGATCACAATGGATGGTCCTGCTTGATTCCTGGCCACCTCATTAGCCAGGAAGTATATACCAACACCCACTGTGTTGCCCACACCCAGGGCCACTAAATCCAGAGTCCTTAGCTTTTTGCCAAATTCAAACTCATATACTTCTTTCTCCAGCGGACGTTTGCTTACCAGCTTTTGACCAAACCTGCGAAGTGCCTGACGCAGCATTCTAGAGGAACTGAAGAAGATTCTAAGGATTAGGGAGCTGTAGCAGGCCCCTGGAGCCAAGAGTGTCGGATCTGGATCAGTGAGGCTGAGTTAAGCCAAGTTGGATTGGGGTTGCCGAGGTCCGTTGCTCAGGTTTCAAAGCCGCTGCTTCCTATTTCTTTGGGTACATGCTATCCTTCCAGAATGCCTATGAAAACAATACATTTTTATTGAACAATGGTCTTCAACCAAACAACCGAAAATCAAAGGTCACGTGTAACTTGTCGCATCCCAAAAATCATAGAAACTGACACTAGCGGTAAGAGGGAATCACACACAGGATTGTGTGCTTGTTATATGATTGACCAAAAAGAACAGGAGATAGATAATGAGTGTCAATTCTTAACGTATGGAATCTTTCTACACTATTTGAGGTGTCCCCAACCCACACACTGAATTCCTTCATTAAGAAAACATTCAGA
>NW_026740022.1:0-17346 GCF_022355385.1 Mustela nigripes | reverse complement strand
TTTTTTTTTTTTCCATGTCCCCACCTCCTCTTTACCACCCCAGGGCACAAGAAGAAGAAATGTAATTATTTAATGTAACAAATTAAATTACCTCACCAAAAGCCTGCTGTGACACTGTCCTCAGGCTCACCGCTATCAAGACACCTCCCACAGATGAAGTTTTCAAATGCAGTTCTTCTCTGGTATTTACACTGAGTAAATTTCCCTGGACAGGGTCCAAAATGGACTCAGTTTGCCCTGCATTCCTATCCAGAACAATTTAGTTAATTTAGTAGCACGGATTCTATTTACCAGCCAAACTCAGTGAGTGAGTGGGTGGTCACTATGTGTTCTTTCAAGTTAAAAATAAATTTCCATCAGGGAGAGGATTTTGATTATGTTACTTATCTATGACAGTTCTATAGATAAAAGACTCCTCCTCTAGGGTACCATTTGAATACTAAATAAATCCACTCAGGGACAGTTTAGTAGTTATAACCATAATTAGTGATCTGCATTTAAATTCAAGAATTACAAAGACACACTCCCAGAATTGTAGAGGGAACATAAGGCTAACATTTTCTTGGCTTTGGGAAATCTACAAGAACCTTACTCTGAGTGACTGAGATATTTCCAAACAGTCAAAAATTATCAATTTTTTAGTGCAGAATAATTCTAAGTGAAAATCCTTGATGCACTGTAAAATAATTTTAATTTTTATTCACTTTAATGGCCCTAGTTTATTCTTCCAAATTATTTTGGTAACCAGTGAAATGTTGCCTCATATGAAATTCATTACTGTCAGAATCTAGAATCTTCAAATACAAATGGAAAAAAAATTTGAATAATTAAGGCAGCCCTTCAATTGCTTCCTCCCAATAAAAAATTTAGACTATGAGAAACCATATTTTAAATGTTGGGAGAGTTCCAGAATTTTACAAAATTATGGAGCAGGGGGTGCTTTTACTAGCTCAGAGACAATTAGCTTTACTGTACTGGAAATTTAAACCCAGATGTGAACATTTTTATATACAATTTTTTTTGGCAAAGGAAGACTAAATGGTGCAAATGGAGTATCTAGGGGCTTTTCTATTAGAATGGATAGAGATTTTCTGTGGGTCAGGTGTGAGTTATAAATTTATAATTCCTTGGGAGGTGAGATAGGTTGAAAACAGCTAATAATGGCAAACACTTAGCCATGTATGTAACATTCACTAATTAGCTAATGTCTATCAAATTTAGCCAAATTCCTATGTTGACATTTCTACATTATATATATATATATATGTATATATATATATATATATATGGACTAAAACTGTTTTGTTAAACCTGGAGAAGCAATAAATTTTACTTTGTTTAATCTTTTATTTCAAAGTCTTCAAAGCTGACTCTTTCTATAGTATTAAATATAGTAGTAACAGAGGAATAGTAGTCTCATATAATAACTAATGTGCTTTCCCCTCAGTAATTCTTTCTTAATCTGTGTCCCTTCCCTATTCAAAGACTTTGAGTATCCATTGCCTTAGGGTAGGGTTGATATTTTGGAGAAGAGAACAAAAGACTCAAATCCTTGGCTTTGGAGTTTCAAAGACTGAGATATCAAACCATAGGACAAAAAGATCTGGGATGATAAGTACTTTCAGTTAGAACCAGTTTTTCCCACTCACCACCAGGAGACTAGATGAAGTTAGCAGTTGGAATGGGAGAGGAGATGCAGGCTGGAGCAAACAATGGTGTTTGAACTTCCCTGGGTGTCTGATCGAGAGGAGGGTTGATAATGCTGGAGCCTTCAGATGGGTTTAGGGGGACTGGAAAGGTGAAGGGGGTGGGATTTGTGGTTGGAGATCAGGCAGCCCAAGAGCCTCATAGACAGAGAATTCCTGGTTCCAGCCTCACACACAGGACACAGGAATGAAAACAGTTGCTCGGAGGTTTTAGTAAAAAGGGGCCCGAGATAGCTGTAGAAAATTCCCAGTGGTCTACCCAGAGAAACTCCCAGCAAACTGTCCTGTGGGAGAGGAGGTATTCAGAAGTAGCTGGAAGAGTGAGACTGAGAGTTTCTGAGAGGGCAAGGCCATTCAGGTTTGAAAGGGGATCCGAGTTGATCAACAACCTGAAAACCTGATAAAATATGGGGGTCTCAGTGGACGCCAGCAGGAAGAGATGACAACCCCCACATCTCGGCACCATGTAAGCTCCCAATAAGTAGGTTCAACCCTGGGGATGCAAGTGAAGATCTGAATGTGAACTCTAGTGAAGCAATCTGGCAGCAAGGATTTCAGAGAAGACCCTGCAGCATCAACCCTATAGTGAAGACCAGGCAAGGACACTAAACACCAAGGTTTGGATTTAGTTATTTCTGATTCCAAAATCCAAGCCAAAATACTTTACTAGAATAATAATGAGTCATTTCTATATTATTCAATAAACAGTGTGTGACAACTGCCTCATCATTTTGAAAAGAGAATGACTCCTTATTTCAAAATAATTTCCAGATGGATCAAAGATTTCCAATTACAAAATGAAACCATAGAAGTATTAAGAAAAAACATGAGGAAATATTTCTTTAATTTTATAATTAAAGGCCTTCCTAAACATGACACAAAATTGGGGAATTGTTGAGGAAAATGGCAAAAGGCATGAACAAAGTTAAAAGATCAATGGCAAAAAGAAAGAAAAAATTATGAACCATATTTCTATAGTCAAAGGCTAATTTTCTGACTTATAGTTTGTACAAATTAGCAATGAAAAAGATAAAAAAAAAGAAAAATGAGCAATTAATCTAAGTAGCCAATTAACAGATGCAGAAACAAAATGGCCAATAATATGCAAAAAAGATTCTTGTTCTAACTCATCATTAAAGAAATGCAAATCATATACAAGTTTCCTTTTATCAGACTGACAAAAAAAATTTTTTTAAGATTTTGTTTGTTTATTTATTTATTTATTTGTCAGAATGAGAGAGAGCACATAAACACACAGAGTGGCAGGCAGAAGTGGAGAGAGAAGCAGGCTCCCTGCGGAGCAAGGAGCCCCATGCGGGACTCAATCCTTGGACCCTGGGATCATCACTTGAGCCAAAAGTAGCAGCTTAATGGACTGAGCCACCCAGGCATCCCAAGACTGACAAAATTGTTTAAAGTTTAATAATATCCAGTGTTAATGCAACTATGGAGAGACAGGTTTTAAGAATTCTGGCACTTTTGGGATGTCTGGGTGTCTCAGTCGGTGAAGACACTGACTTTGGCTCAGGTCATGCATGATTCCAGGATTCTTGGATGGAGCCCCACCTCAGGGATCCCCACAGAGCAGGGAGCCTGCTTCTTCTTCTCCCTCTGCCTGCTGCTCCCTCTACCTGTGCTCTTCTTTCTGTCAAATAAATAATTAAATAATCTTCTTTAAAAAATTCTGAAACTTTAGATGGGAGTTTTTTTGTTTTTTTTTGTTTTTTGTTTTTTAAAGATTTTATTTATTTATTTGACAGAGAGAAATCACAAGTAGATGGAGAGGCAGGCAGAGATAGAGAGAAGGAAGCAGGCTTCCTGCTGAGCAGAGACACCAATGAGGGACTCGATCCCAAGACCCTGACTGAGATCATGACCCGAGCCAAAGGCAGCGGCTTAACCCACTGAGCCACCCAGGCGCCCCTAGATGGGAGTTTTTAATTGATAAACATTTTTAGTACTATTTAACTATGACCAAAATCAATAATGAATAAACATCTTGTGGCCCAGCAGTCCCACTATTAGGAATTGACTCTACTAAAAAATAAGGTTCCCACTGATGATTAAAATGTTCTTTACAGAATTATGTACAGTAAAAATCAGCAGGAATATAATCCAAAAGCCTATTCAGAAGAGTATGATAAAATAGAAAATAGAAAAAATTATGAAATCCTCATAAAACTAGACATTATGGAGCCATTAAAAAGAAAAATGTATTTCTATGGACTCAGATAGTCTCTAAGCCATTTGGTTAAATGAAAAAATAAAGTATAAATCACTGTTTATAATACAATCTTATTTGGGAGGACTTTGAAATGCACACACATATGTACATATATAATATTTGTAGTATAAGATGCAATTACATTGTTCTAGAAATATGCAAAGGGCACCTGGATGGCTCAGTGGGTTAAAGTCTCTGCCTTCGAGACAGGTCATGATCTCAGGGTCCTGGGATCGAGCCCCACATCAGACTTTCTGCTCAGCAGGGAGCCTGCTTCCTCCTCTCTCTCTGCCTGCCTCTCTGCCTACTTGTGACCTCTCTCTCTCTCTCTGTCAAACAAGTAAAAAAATTCTTTAAAAAAATAAAATAAAATAATAAAAAATAAAAATAAATAAAAATAAAAATATGTAAGAAAGTAAATGATTACCTTTGAGGAAGTTACTGGGGACAGAAATGATGGCCTGAAAAGAGAAGGGTCAGTTTCAATTCTCATAATTTTCTTTACTTTTTGTATGTAGGTTACTTTTCATTTTTTTTAATGTTAACCTTTTCTTATGAAAAATCAGACATTGAAGTTTTGCTTTTCTTGGTTTAAAATTTTAAATCGCACTTCAGTAAATAAGATGTGTCTCCAGAGAGCCAGACAGCTGCAGCAGCCAGCAAGAAGAAAATTTTGTCAGGCTTAGCATATTTTCTAAATTACTGGTTTTGTTATCACAAACACCTGATTCATTTCCATATCCCAGGTGACTTCCATGAACCCTAACTCAAACTAACTTAAAATCTAAGGAAGAGTCCGCAGTCTGGATGTGTTCACCACCTCTGTTTAGTCTCTAATAAAGACAGTCAACAAAAAAGCTGCCCATACATTTCTGAGCCCCATTTCCTAGTGTACTGGCGAAAAGAATACGGAGAATCTAGACAAAGGAAGACAGACCAACTGCTTCTAGGTAAGCCAATTGACCTTGCCTGTGCTCTTCTTTAAAGTCCTAAAGCCAGGGCACCTGGGGGTTCAGTCATTAAGCATCTGCCTTCAGCTCAGATCATGATCCCAGGGTCCTGGGATCGAGTCACACATCAGGCTCCCTGTTTGGCAGGAAGCCTGCTTCTCCCTCTCTCATTCCCCCTGCCGTATTCCCTCTCTTGCCGTGTCTCTCTCTCTCTGTCAAATAAATAAATAAAATCTTTAAAAAATGAAAAAAAAAAAAAAGGCCAAATCCCACACGCTCTATTCAAAAATCTGATGTCACTTTCCCCTGATAGGCATTCCCTCCTTACCTTCACAAGGGCACCTCGCATTCACACCTTCCTTCTTATTCCCAACCGTAGGAAAATTATTGACTTCCTTCTTGACTTTTATGATGAATTGCAGTTATTTTTATTTACCTGTGAAATTGGTTTTGTCCGTCTTCCTTGTTGCAATGCATGCTTCAAGAGAGCAGGACCAAGTCTGGCTTGTCTAATGCCCACTTGGTATAATCTTGCCACTGACTAATATGCAATTAAGCCTTGTTTATAAATAAAAAATGTGATGTGTGTGAGAGGGAGAATATAATACTAACAATAGCTAGATTTATTGAGTGCATACACTATGTGCACTATTCTTAGTATCTATATATTATAGTCATGCCATACTCAAAACCACTATATATGGTAAACCCATTATGATCCCCATTTTACAGATAAGGAAAATGAGTTACAAAAAACATTAAGTAACTTTGCTAAAGTCACACTCAGCTAATAAGGAAAAACTATAAACATATAAAACTAATAATATGTGTCAGCTACATATATATTTTGTATATCACCTGTATATATTATGTATATCAGACATATGTATATTCACATTTGTATGTAAAGTAAACACTAGAGATTTGCTCTTTTAATTTTAGCTTCAGAAAGAAATGGGAACTCCACCCTCAATGAACCATGGAAAAAAAAATCACCAGATCAAAACAATTCTATTTCTCCTTTGACGTGGAAGGACACACATTTCTCCTGAATAACGAGGACTTCCTTTTGCTTCCATCTTTTGGAAAAGTACATCAACTCTTTGCAGAAACTCTGCAAGTAGCTTCAGAGGGCCCACTCTGTGCAGACTTAATATGACTACAGAGGACTCCAGGAAGCCAAGCAGCCAATGACCCATTCTACTATATGCAGAATATAACTGTCACTTCACTATTTATATCTGACATGCAGTTATGTAGTGTCACCATTATCATAGGGAGAAGCAACAAAAATAATTCAGAAGCAGAGCACGGGGTGTTTTGAAAGACAGCATAAAAACTGATTCCCTTTACTTTATGGATTTTACAATAAAAGGAGAGAGTATGGATAATACAGACATGTAGGACATTCTCTATGAAAGCTCAAAGAGAATGGATTGCAACAAAAGGATTAACGCAAAAGAAAGATTAATTCACCTTGACAAAAATATCCTACCATTCATTGCTGAATTCTTGTTTCTCAAGTAAGTCTTTCTTTTGTTTTCAATACACAGGGGTCAGAGCTCTGTAAATTGATATGCAGCCTAAAACAGACACACTAATTATAACAGTGCATATATATTTCTTTCTCTTACCCAGTGGCTTCATTCCCACCAGCCAGGAAAATTATGCTAGCAAGCCCTCATTTCTACAAATAATAGTTACTAACAGGACTCTGAAATATACTCCCCATTAAAACATGTTTATGGATTTGAAACCACCAGGGAAACAATCATGAAGCAGACAAGTGAACTACTATTAAAACCTTTTTTTTTTTTAAGATTTTATTTATTTATTTGACAGACAGAGATCACAAGTAGGCAGAGAGGTAGGCTCCCTGCTGAGCAGAGAGCCCAATTCGGGGCTCGATCCCAGAACCCTGGGATCATAACCTGAGCCGAAGACAGAGGCTTTAACCCACTTAGCCACCCAGGTGCTCCCTATTATAAACCTTTTAACATTAGTGAGTAGAACATAATTACCAATCATTCAAAATCACTTTAAACCAATCGTTTTCAACTGGGGACAATTTTGTCCACATGGGGCCTTTGGCAATATCAAGGAGCACTTTTGGTCATGGTGACTTGGGGGTGGGGGAGCAAGGGATGCTACTGGTACCTGGTAGGTAGAAGCTAGAGAGATGTCAAGTAGAGAATTGAATATTCACATATAGAGCTAAGGGTAGAAGTCAGAAGTGGAAATGTAAATTTAAGAATCATCAGTTTATAATTAGACTTATGGGACTGAAAGAGATTATCTCAGACATAAGTGCATGTAAGGAAGAGAAAATATTACATAAGCTCTGCGATAGACTGAATTTTCCAAAGATGGTCATAATGTTATTTCCCATGCCATTTAGTCATGTACAATGTAACGACTCATTAAGAAGTGGAATCTATCTAGTCCATCAACAGATGAATGGATAAAGAAGATGTGGTATATATATATATACAATGGAATACTATGCAGCCATCAAAAGAAGTGAAATCTTGCCATTTACAACAATGTGGATGGAACTAGAGGGTATTATGCTTAGTGAAGTAAGTCAATCAGAGAAAGACAACTATCATATGATCTTCCTGATATGAGGAAGTGGAGATGCAATGTGGGGAGTTTGGGGGGTATGAAAAGAATAAATGAAACAAGATGGGATCGGGAGGGAGACAAACCATAAGAGACGCTTAATCTCGCAGAACAAACTGAGGCTTGCTGAGAGGACAGGTGTCAGGAGAGGGTGGTGGGGTTATGGACATTGTCGGGGGGGTGTGCTGTGGTGAATGCTGTGAAGTGTGTAAACCTGGCGATTCACAGACCTGTACCCCTGGGGCTAAAAATACATTATATGTTTATTAAATTTTTTTTTAATTATTTTAAAAAAAAGAAGTGGAATCTAGGTTCCCTCCTCCCTACCCATAACCAGACTAGGTTATGAGTCTGGGTGGGCTTGTGAGCACAACCAAATGAATGCAATGGAAGTGACACCACGTGATTTCCAAGACTAGGTCAGAAAAGGAGACTCCACTTTCTTCTTGTTATTTGGAAAATTTGCACTTGAAGCCATGGGTAATGATTTAAGAAATTCAACTACCTTGGAGCTGCCTGTCTTGAGAAAGCTAAGTCACGTGGGTGGCCATGTGTAGATTCTCCAACTGGCAATCCCAGTTTTCATTGTCTGGTGATATATGGGAATCTGAGCACTGCATTCAAGGGACAAGGGTGAACCTGGGTCCAGTGTGATGGCCCTTAGATTCTGCATCCAGCTCTTCACGCCCTACTTAAAAACCAGCCTCGGCATCTAAGAGGAAACCAAAGAAGTTATATTTTCCTTCTAATTATTCATCTAGTAATTAAAGAACAGAATACATTTTTAAATGACTAAAGTTATCATCCATGATCCTAGTTTTGCTTCCATTTGCTTACTGATGATAGGAACTCACTGGTATGACAGAGGGTACATCTGTGAGTATGGAACAGACCTGTATTCCTGCCTACCTGGTGTTTTCCACTCTCAAACACACACACACACTCACACACACTTTTACCCTGACACACCTATGTGGAAAAGAGATTCATCTTCTATGCTATAATTTTCTGTCACCTGTCTCTTTAATTGCCCATCCTTAAATTATAAAGTCCCAGATTTAAATACACGTTTACCTGGTTATGTATATTTCTACAGCACCAAGAGCTAATACAGACTATCAGAATATGCTCAGGAAATCTTGCTTCAGGAAATCAAAATTGCTTCAGATTATTTGACATTTATAATTATTGTAAATGTATTTATCTATAAAGCTACTAAGATGGGATAAGGAATTAATTTCATGAACCAGGAGGATTATTTGACATTTATAATTATTGTAAATATATTTATCTACAAGGTTACTGAGTTGGGATAAGGAATCAACTTCATGGACTAGGAAGAAGGTGCTTGTTCACCTCACTTTTGTTCTGCCATATATAATGCTATGAAAGTCCTGCCAAAAGAATTCAAAGGAGTCCCATGAGTAACATATGCTGCCAAGCCCTTAGGAGGCACATTAGAGAGTTTCATTATTATTATATATGTTACTCTGTTTGCTAAATTCTCATTAGAATAATCAGCTATAATTTCACTATAGTAGAAGATAAATAATTTAATAGAAGTCTGCAAAATTATTTATGTCATTTGTATGACTCTTTACTATCCAACGATGTCATGTTTATAAATCAGCATCTAGAAAAACTAACAGTACTTACTCACAGGAAGAAATTATTTCAAAAGTAATTACGAATCCCAAGCTATTGTTCTGACTTTTCCTATAAATAAATTTAATAGTGACCATTACTGGTCTTACAACATTTTCATTTCCAGATGCATGAATGGAAATGGCGGCAGCTTTAGAAAATTATACTGAATGAAAAAAAGCAATAAATTTTCACTAAAAAATAAAACCAAAGTTCAAACAAAAATGTAAGACTCATCAGTAGGGGGAAAAAAATCCCAAGTTGGCATTACTCTCACATATGAAGATTTCTGAGAGTTCTAGGCAAGTTGATGTTCATTTGCTAAGTGAGTAGTACATTTTACTGGTGATATTTGTTAAAGTCCTACCAGCTGCGCAATCAATCCCCATACATTCATTCTCTTCCCTCCTCTGCAAAATAATCCCTATCACTCTTTAGCTTGTTGATACAATATGAGATACAACAGTAAATAGAAAGTTCATAAGAAAGTAAAATTTTAATTCCACCACCCCTCATTTGCTTTCCACCTATTCTAAAAATAATTTCTTCCAAGGTGTTGCTGGGAAATAAATTAAATCTGAACAAGAATATTCGCTTATGCCTCCTAATCACTTCAAAGAAAGTATGTTCTCTGGATGTGGCTACACATATGCATTAATGTGACCAAAAAATAATAAGACAAGTTTAAAATTTTTTCAGAGTACAATCTAATAACATGTAAACATTTGATTTCATGCACGCAGTCTTAACAGAAATACAATTTGATTTTATTGTTCTATTTTGTTACTCCAAGGTAATTTTAAATGTACAAAAAAAATTGGAGAATTGGGATGGAAGTAGTTTTTATCTTGAATTATTAAAAGAATTGTTCTCATTTCTCAATGATCCTTTTCATATCAATGGAAAAATTCTTCACTTACTGTCACTATATCACACTATATATTAGCATTTACTTTTTAAGCCATGGCTTCAGCTACAAAATAGAAATTCTGGAAGTATTTATCTTTGTAAAATACATTGTTTAATTATTCTTTCAAATTATAATATCTATTTATGTAGCTAGGTGTTTCAGAGTATTTAAACAACATATATATATTTTATCTCATTTGATAATGGAAATGCCTGTCACATTAGGTAAAAATAAGTTTTATCTTCACTTTACAGGTGGTTAAATTGAGGCAGAGGAAAAAGATTGTGTCCAAAAACATGTAACTAGCTTTGGATGATAACTGACACTAGAAATCAGCTCTTGTGACAACCAATCAGTATCCTTGCATTGACCTATCGAAATTGTCACTCTTCACTTAATCAGTTCATCAATTTATCATGGTTTCATAAATGCAAATAATTTAAAGTTGCCAAAAATTAAGTCTATATGGTTCTGAGAGTTTGAGAATAAACTCTTAACCAGAGAAGAGCTTCCTATACCAGATACTGAGACAGAATGAGCCCAAGGTGACCAGAAAGAAAAAATGTGCCTACAAGTTTTTTTTTTTTTTTTTAAAGATTTTATTTATTTATTTGACAGACAGAGATCACAAGTAGGCAGAGAGAGAGAAGGAAGCAGGCTCCCCGCTGAGCAGAGAGCCCGATGCAGGACTTGATCCCAGGACCCTGAGATCATGACCTGAGCCGAAGGCAGCGGCTTAACCCACTGAGCCACCCAGACGCCCCTGTTTTTGTTTTTTTGTACTGTCCTTCCACCTGTGGGGCTCCAGCCCCGCAGACCATGCAGTGGTTGACTGGCCACCCATCCCCAACTTGACCTTGGGGTTAGGTTCTTACTGCTTCGTGACCCTCCTTCCCAGGGTTCCCCATTATGCCCAGGGCCATGTCCGAGCAAGGCCCATGGCCACCCTGATGCTCCTCCCTCGGCCCCGTCCGCCACCTCCCCTCACCTCCCTCTGCCCGGACAACACCACTCAGAGCACACGGTACCCTCACCTTGTGCCTCTGCCTGGCCTGAAGGCTGCCAGCCTTGTGCTCTCAAGGGCCAGATGTTAAAAGTTTGAGGCTTTGCAGGTCACACAATTTCTGTGGCGGATACGCAAGTTATGAAAACAACCACAGATAATACATAAACAAATGAAAATGGCTGGTTTCCAATAAAATTTGAAATTTAGAGACACAGAGAATTAGAATTCCATTTCATCTTCGTGTGTCGTGAAATATTATTGTTCTGTTGATTTTTTCCAATCATTTCCATTTCCGTGGAAATCACCCATTTCCAATCATTTCCAAATATGGCAATGGGCGCCTGGGTGACTCAGTCAGTAAAGCTGTCCTCCCCTAAATTTTTACCTGCTCTTCATCCATATTTTCCTCATAAAATATATAAGATACACGGGGCGCCTGGGGGGCTCAGTCGTTAAGCATCTGCCTTCGGCTCAGGTCATGATCTCAGGGTCCTGGGAAGAGCCCCATGTCGGGCTCCCTGCTCAGTGGGGACCTGCTTCTCCCTCTCCCTCTGCCCCCTGACCCCATCCCCTGCTCGTGCTCTCTCTCTCTCTCTCACATAAATAAATAAAATCTTCTTTAAAAAATATAAAAATTATTCTTGTCCATGGGTTGCATAAAAAGCTCCAATTGCCTGGATCTAGCGCATGGGATGTAGTTTGCCAGTTTGCAGCCTCGACTAATCCCAGCTCTTCACAGCCCTGTCAGAGGTTGCCTACATCAGGAAACTTCTCTGAACGCTGGGCGTGTCGGGCAAAAAGGCCCTTCATCTGTGCTCCCACAGGACCCAGTTCATACTTCTTTTTCAGCTCTTTCCATGGCATATTGAAGTAATCTGCTCCCTGTCTGACTTCCTACCAACAACAAAGTTCCCCCCCGGGCAGGGCTGGTGTCTCCCTGTTCCAGACTCCAGGGGCTGCCGACTGAATCAGAGTCCTGATTTGAGGGCTGACTGGCCCCAAGTGGAGGTGGGGGATGTCTGAGCCCTCTCCCCTGGTTTGCCTGGGCCCTGAGAAAAGACCACTGTGAGTGAGAAAGGGTGTGAGAATTTACACTGTGGGCCAGAAAGACCACTGGACCCGGAGAGAAAGATCCAGGAATTACGGGAAGCCTGAGAGGAACTTGGAACACGTGAGTGTTCTGGGAAGGATGGCAGCCCCTCAGAAGGTGGGGCATGTGGAAGGGAAGGTCCATCTCTGCTACAAGGTTCTTCCAGGGCTGGGGAGAGCCTTCTGCCTCTGAATCATCAGCCTCACCCCAAGCCTACGGCTCAGAATCGCCTGTGGAGCCTGGGGAGCTGAATTTTAAACAGGTGCTCCAAGCGGTTCATCACATCTTGCTGCCTGACGACCATGTCGCATTGCTTGAACACAGGCTCCTTGATGGTCTTTGCAGACTGATTCAGGCTACATCAAAGTCGGGGGGGTGCTTTGGTCAGTTTGAGCTGCTCTAACAAATTACCCCAAACTGGATGGCTTATAAAGAACAGACCTTTATTTCTCAGAGTTCGGGTGCTGAAAGTCTAAGACCAGGGACCTGTTGTAGTCAAGTTCTGGGGAAATACCTTTCTCGGGTTGCAAACTGCCAACTTCTGGTGGCATCTTTCGTGGTAGAGACCAGAGAGGGGAGGCAAGCTTTCTCACAACCCTTAAAAGGTCTCTGTCCTCGTAACTCCATCTAAACCAAATTATATCCCAAAGGCCCTAATTCTATCTTAATACTATCACACCATGGGGGTAAGACTTCAACATGAATTTGGGGGTAGGGGAGGCACATTCTGGCCATAACAGAAACAGCAGAAGAAACGACAGTCTAGAACCCAAAGAGCTCTGGCAAGGAGTGTGGCCACCACGTGGACATCAGCAGTGGGCAGACTACAGAGCATGAACACAAGGTTGCTGAGCAACAGGGGTAGTGGTTGGACCAGGAGCTGACGTGGAGAGGACGACAGAAGAAGGCATGGCAAGGAGAGTGGAGGTAGGCAGGAGAACAGGGCAGGGTGTTTTAGCTTTCTGGGGCTGACATAACAAAATAACCATAGACTCGGTGGCTTCAATAGCAGACATTTATCTTCTCACAGTTCTGGAGACTTGAAGTCCAAGATCAAGGTGTGGTTTGGTTGGGCTGGGCTCCTTTTGAGGTCTCTCTCCTTGGCTTGCCAATGACCACCTTCTCATTGTGTCCTTATATGGTCCTTCCTCTGTGGGCATGTGTCCCTCACATCTCTTTGTGTTTCCAGAACTTTTCTTAGGAGGACACAAGTCAGATTCGATGAGGTCCCTCTCTCACAGCTTCATTGTGACCTCATCCCCTCTTTAAAGGAAGGCCGATCACATTCTAAGCTACAGGGGATTGGTGTTTCAGCATAGGAATCTTGGAGAGAAATAACTTAACCCATAATAGGGGATGAGTAGACTAGCAGGTACAGCATGAGCCTAACCTCATCAATCAAGCAGCCTGGAAAGGCCCACAGTGCACGTCGATGCCCAGACTCTGTAGTCAGCTTCTTGGGCTGGAGTCCCAGCTCTATCACTTCCTCTGCCACCCGTGACCTTGAGGAGCTTATTCCCCTTTCTTTGCTTTGGTGCTTCATCAGTCAAATAGCGTAAACAGCAGTTCCTACCACAGGTTTGTTGTGAGGAGAGAATGAGGGAATACGTGGCAATGAGTTAGGGTAGTTCCTGACACATGGTAAGCACCGCACCGTTACCATCATTATTATGACCATCAAGAATCCACAGGACAGTAAGACCAAAGGGCACGATTTTCTAAGTTGGAGTTTAGCAAATGTTATTAAACTGCTCCAACTGACTTCAGACTGAACGCTGTGTCCCTCACCGCCCAGCAGGTACCATGCCCGCAAACTGACACTGTCTCCCTCTCAGGGGTCTCTTTCCCAGGGTTAGATTTCACTCCTGCCTGACTGGGGGTGACAGGAGTGGGCTGGGTCTGTTGTAGGAGTTCATTGAGAAGTGGAACATGACATTTCTTACAAATAGTTTCGTATCTCACCAAACTCCATATTGCTGGTATAGGTGTGTAAATACCAGAGTATTTTACACACAATGTCTAGCTTCTCTTCTTCCTGGTGTAGGTTCCTGGGAACAGTGCTCGACAGTGGAGCACCAGCAGATGTGACAGATGTCACCTCCAGACTTAAGCTGGTGGCTGATAAAGTGCAAAGCATTGGTGGAGGAAATGAAAGCCCAGAGAGGCAGCAGAGCCATCAGTGGGAAAGAGCCTGGATCCCTGGATGAGGGTGTGGATCCTGGGAAACCCAGCGCCAACTGCGACCAGTGTGAGAAATAAGCATCTGTTGCATGAGAGCCCCTGAAACGTTCAGCATTCTGCTACCACAGCCAACGTTTCTTGTTATGACTAATGCCAGGTTTAAATCCTACATAAATCTTTGCCATCCCAGAAGGCAATTTAATTCTCTCAAAGCTGAATCAAGGTCTACTTTCTTTAACATCTGTTTTCTCATGGGACATATCATTTTTTAAATAACAAGGGCACCAAGACTCTCGGGCACTGCTCTAAGGTACAAATGTATGATGCCACAACTTATGACATGACATCTGGATCCAAACAACAGAAAGGTGGGGTTTAAAAAAGAAAAAGGAAATAGGATTATTAAAAATGCAATACTGTATAAAAATTGATTCAGAGTATTCAAAACTTAAACTCTACTTCTTCATAAATGCTAAAGTGCCACAAAGTTCTATTTATATCTTAAGGACAGAGCCTATTTGAAAAAAAAAAACAAAAGGAAAGAAAGAAATCTTTACCTATATGCGTCTAGAATTGAAGGTCATCTCTGGATATCTCAGTCACAGACTTATAAATAGGTCCTAAAAATCTTGTGGACATAATTGAGAGCTGTTTCTCAATGTTTTTCTCTAAAAAAACAAAAACAAAAACACAAATCAACAACAAGATCATCCCCTTGTTTTGTAATTTAGACATTTCTAATTTTGTATTTAGAAAATAGAAAATAAAATCTTTATCTTCCCCTTTTGGAAAATAAGCACCATTAGGAAACTGAGGAAAGCATGCCAATGTGTCTCTTCTTATCCCATATACCTTCCATCTTCTTGGGTTGGGTCTGCTGCCCTTTACTCAACACCTTCCACTCCAGGGGCTGCCACCACCCCAGGGGGACTTCTTCAGATTCTGTGAGATCCCAAACTCAAGAGTTTCTGGAGACAGCCACAGGGACCCCGCCATGAGGTGGAACGCCCAGCCTCCAGCTCCAAGCCTGCGGGTTGTTCTGGCTTTGCCCTTCTGCACAAGGAGCCTCAACACTGGTTGCATGTGGGACACTGTGTCTTTAGACTAAGTAAGTCTCATTTTTCTCTTATTGCCCCTAAGCCTCTTGTATTAATTTTCTCTGTTGGCTCTGTACTTGCTCCAATGATGCCCTACTTAGCGTTTCCTCTGGGGGCCACGTGCGTCTGGCTTCAGAGGGGGTGGTGACTGGGGCCCGGGATGGACTAGAAGGGGATCGTCTCAAGTGAGCACAGGTCGAGGTCTCACTAACATGCCTGGTCTTGCTGGTTCCGCTTCTGACCGTGAGTAAAACACTTCCTCTCATTTTTGTTTTGTTTTGTTTTTCAAAAGACAAACACAAATAAAGCTGAGTCTACTTGGGTCTTGGGACATTTCTTTTCCCTAACATCATTCCAAAAGCCAGAGCTCCCTAACACAGCACAGAATCCAATGAGTGACATCTTAGTTAAAGAGGGCTAGGAAATTGAGGGACTGGAAAAGAAACTCCAGCACATTAAAGACGGTAGTTTCCCTCTCCATCAGTATGTGTACACCAGAAAAGCGATCCAGTCCACTGATGTAACTGTATGGAAGACAGAGGAATGTGTGGCAAAGGAATTGTCAAAATACTTGAACTGAAAACAAAGGCAAATGCTCAGTTTTACAGCGCTGCGTTAGTCACTGAACAGTTGATTTGAATGACTAACTCTAGCACATCTGTATTTACAGGATCTGGAACACATAGGAAAATTCTAGGGTGGGGTGGGGGGTGGGAAGTAAACCACAGCTCCTTAAGTATCTGATGAAGTTATCTGGGGAGATTGATTCTTCTCCAGGCTCAGTCTCGATCACATCCGGCGACTGGGTGCCATCTAGTGGCTGCGCGGGAACTGCCTCCAGCCCGAGCTCCTTTCCTGTTGAGAAATGGGCTTCAAATTTCCCATGAGCTGAGGAGTCTTTCTGTGGCATCCACATGTAGCTATTTCTAAACTACTGAAGCCAGTGGAGTGAAAGCTCATGAACTTCACACAAATGCCTGATTTCACGCTCCTGATTTCATTGTGTAAAAGCAGCCCCTCAATGCTCAAATGTGCACATGTGTGTACCATGGTGTCTTCAAATACACCAACCATCTGGGTCCGGATTCAGTCACTGCCCTCCAGACGCTTAAGTGTTGAAGAGAGGAGTAACAGACTTCTATTTCCTTCTGTTTATAAGGTGCTAGGAGGCAGAGATAGTATTTGTAGCAACTAGTAAAAATACAGAAGAGACATTCCCTAACTCAGTTGACAGCCTTCAAATAACCAAGGGCTGATGCTCTTCATGAAGGAAAGACATTGACCTCCCAATTTTATTTATTTATTTTTGCTCTAAATTTTGATGATCTCTGCTAATTTTAGCTCTAAATGTGAAGCCTAGCCACACCAACCTTTTGTCTCTCTCTTACTTTACCTGGACTCCTTTTCTCCCTGTCCTGTTCAGACAGTCCCCAGCCCTCAAATTTCTCCCCACGAGGGCAGTTCTGAGCTCCGCCTTCTACTCTCTGAGTGTGGGGTCAGTGTCCACCATGTCAAGAGAGTCAAAAGAAATTCAGGAAAGGAGAGTTAGAAAACAATCTTCATAGTTTATTTTACAAGTTGCTTTGATATGACTGTGCAATTCATGTAGATCTAGAAAAACATATAAATGTACAGAATGGTCAACTAACTGAGCCAGGAAGGAAGCAAAGCTGGGGCAAAAGCCTCCATATTCTTCGGAAAAACAGAAATGTTTCAGAATTTTAAAAATGTATTCTACATTTGAAACTAGAACACTCCAAATAGTTGATATTATTTTTATTGGTATTTTTTTATTGAGATATAATTCACATTACATAAAATTCACGATTTGAAAGTGTATAGTTTAGTGGTTTTTAGGCCTTTCACAACATTGTGGCATCATCGCCTGAAACTAATTTTTGAACATTTGCATCCCC
>NW_026740021.1:0-17521 GCF_022355385.1 Mustela nigripes | reverse complement strand
TGAGACCCTGAACGGATGGGTCCATGACCCAGGAGCGGGGCTAACCCTAACAGTAACCACTAACCCTGACCCTGACCCTGACACTGACTGTGAGCCTGCCCCAAAAGCTGACCCAAGCCCTGACCCTGACCCCGAACCTGACCCTGACTGTGATCCTGACCTGAACCCTAAACCTAAACCTAAGCCTGACACTGACCCTGATGTGGACCCTGAACCTAAACCTAACTCTGACATTACCATAACATGACTCAAACCTAACCAGGACCCTGACCCTGACCCTAATCCTAACCCTGACGCTGACCTAACCCGGACCCTAACCCTAACCCTAACCGTGAATGTGTGCTTGACCTAACCCTAAACCTAATGGTAACTCTAACCATGACCCTAATAAGGACGCTGAACCTACCCCTCATGCTGACCCTGACCATAACACTAACCCCTAACCTAAACCAAACCCTAACCCTGACCTTAAGCTGTCTAACCCTAACCCTAACCATAACCCTACTTATAACTCTAACCCAAACCCCAATCCCAAACCCTACTGCCAAAACCTAACTGTGACACTGAACGGAACATTACCCTATACCAAAGCCTGACCCTCAACCTGACCCTGGCCCTGACCTTTACCTGACCCTGACTCTGAACCTAATGCTAACCTTGACACTAATTCTGACCACTACATAGTCCTGTCCCTGACCCGAATGTGGACTTTAAACCAATATCTGAACCTGACCCTAAACAGGACTCTGGTACTAAACTTCACCCTGAACCTGACCCAAACCATGACGATAACCTAAATCTGACCCTTACAGTGACCCCGACAATCAACTGAACACTAAACGTGACCCTGACTGTGAGAATGAACCTAACTCTGACCCTAAATGTAACCCTAACCCTGACACTAACATAGGCCCTCCCCGAATCCTATTTCTGAACCTAACCCTAACACTAACACCTAACCCTACCACGGACCCTGACCCTAAAAAGTTCTAAACCTAACCGTCAACCTAACGCTAAACGTAGAACTAACCCTACACTTTAACAATAACCCTGAACCTATACCTGAACTATGATCATAACCCTAACCCTGAACTTTGCCTATACCAGACCCTGACCCTAAACCTGACCCTGACCCTGACCTAAACCTAACCATGACCCTAACTATGACCACTACATAACCCTGTCCCTGACTCGAATGTGGACTTTAAACCAATACCTGATCCTGACCGTAACCTGACACTGGCCCTAGACTTCACCCTGACCCTAACCCAGGCAAAGACCAGAAACCTAACCCTGACCCTAACAGCGACCCTGACCCTCACCCTAACACTAACCCTGACACTGAATGGGAGCCTGAACCTGTCTCTAACACTAAACGTAACCCTGACCCTGACACTAACACGGGCCCTGACCGAAAACCTAACGCTGAACCTAACCCTAAAAATAACCCCTAACATTATCCCTGACACTGACCCTACACCGGTCTAACCCTAACCCTCAACCTACCTCTAACCCTAACCCGAACCCCACTTTAACAATAATCCTGACCCTCTCCGTGACCCTGATCATAACCCTAACTCTGAACTTTCCTATGTCAGAACTTAACCTTAAACCTGACCCTGTCCTTGACTTTAATACTGACCCTAACCCTGACTGTAAACCTAACTCTGACCCAATCCGTGATCCTGAACAGAATCGTAACCGTAAAGCTAACCCTGATCCTGAACCTACTCATGATACAGAACCTAAACATAAAGCTGACCTTACCATAACCATGAACCTAATCCTGACCCTGACCCTAACCCTGACAGGAAGCCTGTCCCAAACCTAACCCTGACCCTGACATGAACCTTGCCCCCAAACCAAACTTGAACCTGAACCTAAATCTGACCATGACCCTGCCTGGACCTAAACCTAACCGTCATCCTAACACTGAACCTGACCCTGACTCTGACCGTAACGCTAACCCTGACCCTACTGTGATCCTGACCCTAAACCTAACCATGAACCTAACCCTAACCCTGACCCCGACCCTAAGCCTTACGCTAACCCTGACCACAAAGACGTCTAATCCTAACCCTGACCCTACGTCTTTCTTAGCCCTAACCCTAACTCTAAGCTGGTCTAAACCCAGCTCTGTTCCCTCCAGCGGGGAAAACATCTGCACCCAGGCCTCCCAGGGTCTGGGAGGAGGCTGTATGGGGGTCACTGGATGGGCACTGCATTGAGTGGAGTGTGAGCCTTGAGCAGCTTGGGGACCGGCGGCTCAGGGAGCTCTGGTGCAGCAGGAAGTTCGGTAAGGAGTCCCCAGGCAGTGGTGAGCTCACTTCCCTGAGGACAGAACCCAACGCAATGGAATCCACGTATCACGGCACCCCATGACAGAGAAAACCCCCTGTGCAGCTCATTTCTAGGCACATCCTAAAGGAAGCGACATGTTATTCTATTGTACTGAAGCCCAGAGGATGCAGGGAGAAGTGAGCTCACCCGCCAGACACGTCCCCTCCCTGGCAGGTCATATCAGGTTTCCACAACGCCGCAAGCCCTTTGGCTAATAAAATCAAAAGGGGACACCAGTGGGCTCAGAGTCAGAGAGTCCCACACCTTCTGATCTATGGGTGTAGCCCTAGGTCTCCTCCCTGTCTGTGTGTGTGTGTATGTGTGTGTGTGTGTGTGTGTGTGTGTGTGTGTGTGCCTCTGGGTGTCTGTGTGTCTGTGTGTAAAGAGGACCTGCCATGCCATCATGGGTGGAGATGCCCCAAGCAGGATGAGGCTGATAAGGGGTTAGATGTCTGGTGGGTAAGTCATGTTCACACCCCAGATTAAGGCTGATTAAGTGGGATCAGTTGGAGGGTCTACACCCTTCTGCCCAGGGATTATCCTGAGACCCTGAATGGATGGGTCCATGACTCAGGAGCAGGGCTAGCCCTAACAGTACCACTAACCCTGATGCTGACACTGACTGTGAGCCGGCCCCAAACCCAAACCCAAGCCCTGACCCTGACTCTGACCCTGACCCTGACTGTGATCCTTACCTGAACCCTAAACAAAACCTAAGCCTGGCAAGGACCCTGATGTGGACCCTGAACCTAAACAAAACTCTGACATTATCGAAAATATGACTAATACCTAACCATGACCCAGACCCTGACCCTAATCCTAACCCTGACGCTGACCTAACCCTCACCCTAACACTAACCCTGACAGAGAATGTGAGCCTGACCCTAACTCTAACCCTAAACGTAACCCTGACCCTGACACTTACACGGGCCCTGACCCAAAACCTAACGCTGAACCAAACCCTAAAACTAACCCCTAACATTATCCCTGACACTGACCCTAACCCGGTCTAATCCTAACCCTCAACCTACCTCTAACCCTAACCGAAACCCACTTTAACAATTATCCTGACCCTCTCCCTGAACCTGATCATAACCCTAACTCTGACCTTTATCTACGTCAGAACTTAACCTTAAACCTGACCCTGGCCTTGAACTTAACACTGACCCTCACCCTGACTGTAAACCCTACTCTGACACAATCCGTGATCCTGAACAGATTAGTAACCCTAAAGCTAACCCTGATCCTGAACCTACTCATAAAACAGAACCTAAACATAAAGCTGACCTTACCATAACCCTGAACCTAACCCTCACCCTGATCCTAACCCTGACACTAAACCTGTCCCAAACCTTACCCTGACCTGACATGACCTTGCCCCCACACCAATATTTGAACTTGAACCTAAAACTGACCATGACCCTGAACCTGACCCTACCTAACCCCCAGCTTAACACTGACCCTGAGCCTGACTCTGACTGTAACGCTAACCCTGAACATACTGTGATCCTGACCCTAAATCTAACCATGAATCTAACCTTAAACTTGACCGCTAACCTAAACCTTACGCTAACCCTGACCCCAAAGACGTCTAACCCTAACCCTGACCCTAAGTCATTCTTAACCCTAACCCTAAAACTAACCTGGTCTAAACCCAGATCTGTTCCCTCCAGCGGGGAAAACAGCTGCACCCAGGCCTCCCAGGGTCTGGGAGGAGGCTGTATGGGGGTCACTGGATGGGCACTGCATTGAGTGGAGTGTGAGCCTTGAGCAGCTTGGGGACCGGCGGCTCAGGGAGCTCTGGTGCAGCAGGAAGTTCGGTAAGGAGTCCCCAGGCAGTGGTGAACTCATTTCCCTGACGACAGAGCCCAACGGAATTGGAACCCACGTATCACGGCACTCCATAACAGAGAAAACCCCCTGTGCAGCTCATTTCTAGGAACATCTTATAGGAAGCGACATGTTCTTCTACTGTACTGAAGTCCAGAGGATGCAGGGAGAAGTGAGCTCGCCCGCCAGACACGTCCCCACCCTGGCAGGTCATATCATGTTTCCCCAACCCATCTGGCCCTTTGACTAATAAAATCAAAAGGTGACACCAGTGGGCTCAGAGTCAGAGTGTCCCACACCTTCTGATCTATGGGTGTAGCCCTAGGTTCTCTCCCTGTCTCTGTGTGTGTGTGTGTGTGTGTGTGTGTGTGTGTGTGTGTGCGCCTCTGTGTGTCTGTGTGTAAAGAAGAACTGGACACACCATTGTGGGTGGAGATGCCCCAAGCAGGATCAGGCTGATGAGGGTTTAGATGTCTGGTGGGTAAGTCATGTTCACACCCCAGTTAAAGGCTGCTTAAGTGGGATCGGTTGTAGGGTCTACACGCTTCTGCCCAGGGTTTATCCTGAGACCCTGAATGGATGGGTCCATGACCCAGGAACGGGGCTAACACTAACAGTAACCACTAACCCTGAACCTGATACTAACTGTGAGCCTTCCCCAAACCCTAACCAAAGCCCTGACCATGACCCTGACCCTGAACCTGTAATCCTGACCTGAACCCTAAAACTAAACCTAATACCTGAACATGACACTAAACCTGACACTGGCGCTGGACTTCACCCTGACTTTGAACCAGACCGTGACCATAAACCTAACCATGACGCTAACAGTGACCCTAACCCTGACCTGAAGCATAACCTGACCCTGACTGTGAGCCTGACCCTAACTCTAACCCTAAATGTAACCCAGACCTGACACTAACACGGGCCGTACCCCGAATCCTATCGCTGAACCTAACCCTAACACTAACCACTAACCCTACCACGAATTTTGACCCTAACAAGTTCTAACCCTAACTGTCAACCTAACGCTAACCCTAACACTAACTCTAAACTTTAACAATAACCCTGACCCTATACCTGACTATGATCATACCCTAACCCTGATCTTTGCCTATACCAGACGCTGACCCTAAACCGGGCCCTGAACGTTGCCTATACCAAACAGTGAACTAAACCTGACCCTAACCCTGACACTAAACCTGTCCCAAACCTAACCCTGACCCTGACATGAACCTTGCCTCCAAGCCAAAACATGAACCGGACCCTAAATCAGACCATGACCCTTAACCTGACCCTAAACCTAACTGTCACCATAACCCTGACCCTGTCCCTGACTCGACCGTAACACTAACCCTGACCCTACTGTGAGCCTGACCCTAACCCTAACCATGAAAATAACCCTAACCCTGACCCCTACACTAAGCCATCCGCTAACCCTGACGCCAACGTGTCTCACCCTAACCATGACCCTAAGTATTTCTTAATCCTAACCCTAACCCTAACCCTTACCCTGACCCTAAGTATTTCTTAACCCTAAACCTAACACTAACGTAGTCTAATCCCAGCTCTGTTCCCTCCAGCGGGGATAACAGCTGCACCCAGGCCTCCTAGGGGCACGTGGGAGACTGTATGGGTGTCATTGGATGGGCACTGCATTGAGTGGAGTGTGAACCGTGAGCAGCTTGGGGACGGGCGGCTCAGGGAGCTCTGGTGCAGCAGGAAGTTTGGTAAGGAGCCCCCAGGCAGTGGTGACCTCACTTCCCAGACGACAGAGCCCAACGGAATTGGAACCCACGTATCCAGGACCCCATTACAGAGAAAACCCCCCTGTCCAGCTCATTTCTAGGCACATCCTAAAGGAAGCAACATGTTCTTCTGCTGTACTGAAGCCGAGAGGATGCAGGGAGCAGAGAGCTGGCCCGTCAGAAATGTCCACTCCCTGGCTGGTCATATCAGGTTTCCCCAATGCCTCAGGCCCTTTGGCTAATAAAATCAAAAGGTCATACCAGGGGGCTCAGAGTCAGAGAGGCCCACACCTTATGAACTACCAGTGTAGCCCTAGGTCTCCTCCGCATCTCTCCTTGTGTGTGTGTGTGTGTGTGTGCGCGCCTCTGGGTGTCTGTGTGTCTGTGTGTAAAGAGGACCTGGCCATGCCATCATGGGTGGAGATGCCCCAAGCAGGATCAGGCTGATGGGGGCTAGATGTCTGGTGTGCATGTTATGTTCACACCCCAGTTTAAAGCTGGTTAAGTGGGATCAGGTGTAGGGTCTACACCCTTCTGCCCAATGTTTATCCTGAGACCCTGAATGGATGGGTCCATGACCCAGAAGAGGGGATAACCCTAACAGTAACCACTAACCCTGACCCTGACACTGACTGTGAGCCTGCCCCAAACCCTAACCCAAGCCCTGACCCTGACCCTGACCCTGACCATGACTGTGATGCTGACCTGAACCGTAAACCTAAACCTAAGCCTGACACTGACCCTGATGTGGACCCTGAACCTAAACCTAAGTCTGACATTACCGTAACCATGACTCATACCTAAACATGACCCTGACCCTGACCCTAATCATAACCCTGACGCTGACCTAACCCTCACCCTAACCCTAAACCTGACTGTGACAGTGATCCTGACCCTAACCCTAAACCTAATGGTAACTCTAACTATGACCCTGAACCTGACCCAAAACTTGAACCTGACCCTAAATCTGACCATGACCCTTAACCTGACCCTAAACCTAAACGTCACCCTAACACTGACCCTGACCCTGACTCTGACCATAACACTAACCCTTATCCTACTGTGAGCCTGTCCCTAAACCTAACCATGAAACTAACCCTAAACCTGACCCCTACCCTAAGCCATCCGCTAACCCTGACGCCTACGACGTCTAACCCTAACCCCGACCCTAAGTATTTCGAAACCCTAACCCTAACATTAACCTAGTCTAATCCCAGCTCTGTTCCCTCAGCGGGGACATCAGCTGCACCCAGGCCTCCCAGGGGCTGGGGGGAGGCTTTATGGGGGTCATTGGATGGGCACTGCATTGAGTGGATTGTAAGCCGTGAGTAGCTTGGGGACCGGCGTCCTAGGAGGCTCTGGTGCAGCAGGAAGTTTGGTAAGGAGCCCCCAGGCAGTGGTGACCTCACTTCCCGGACAACAGAGCCCAACGGAATTGGAACCCACGTATCCAGGCACCCCAGTACAGAGAAAACCCCCCTGCCCAACTCATTTCTAGGCACATCCTAAAGGAAGAGACACGTTCTTCTGCTGTATTGAAGCATAGAGGATGCAGGGAGAAGAGAGCTCGCCCTCCAGACACGTCCCCTCCCTGACAGGTCATATCAGGTTTCCCCAACGACTCAGGCTTTTTGGTTAATAAAACCAAAAGGTCACACCAGGGGGCATAGAGTCAGAGAGTCCCACACATTCTGATCGACCAGTGTAGCCCTAGGTCTCTTCCCCCTCTGTGTGTGTGTGTGTGTTTGTGTGTGTGTGTGGCTCTGGGTGTCTGTGTCTCTGTGTGTAAAGTGGACATGGCCATGCCATCGTGGATGGAGATGCCCCAAGCAGGATCAGGCTGATGAGGGATTAGTAGTCTTTTGGGCAAGTCATGTTCACACCCCAATTAAGGCTGGTTAAGTGGGATCAGTTGTATGGTCTACACCCTTCTGCCCAAGGTTTATCCTGAGACCCTGAAGGGATGGGTCCGTGACCCAGAAGCGGGGCTAACACTAACAGTAACCACTAACCCTGACCCTGAGACAGAATGTGAGCCTGCCCCAAACCTTAACCCAAGCCCTGACCTTGACCCTGACCCTGTCCCTGACTATGATCCTGACCTGAACCCTAAACCTAAACCTAAGCCTGACAGTGACCCTGATGTGACCCTGAACCTAAACCTAACTCTGACATTATCGTAACCATGACTCATACCTAACCATGACCCTGAGCCTGACCCTAATCCTAACCCTGACGCTGACCTAACACTCACCCTAACCCTAACCCTGACCGTGATTGTGATCCTGACCCTAACCCTAACCTAAAGGTCACTCTAACTATGACCGAACATTGACCCTAAACCAAAGCCAGACCCTAAACCTGACCATGGCCCTGACCTTCACCTGACCCTGACCCTGACCCTAATCCTAACCATGGAACTAACACGGACCACTACATAACCCTGTCCCTGAACCGTGTGTGGACTTCAAACCAATACCTGAACCTGACCCTAAACCTGACACTGGCGATAAACTTGACCCTGACCCTGACTCAGACCATGACCATGAACCTAACCCTGACTTTAACAGTGACCCCGACCCTGACCTGAACACTAAACCTGACCCTGACTGTGAGCCTGACCGTAACTCTAAACCTAAATTTAACCCAGACCCTGACACTAACACGGGCCATGCCCCAAATCCTATCGCTGAACCTAACCCTAACACTAACCCCTAACCCTACCATGGACCCTGACCCTAACAAGTTCTAACCCTAACAGTCAACCTAACGCTACCCTAACACTAACTCTAAACTTTAACAATAACCCTGACCCTATACCTGACTATGATCATAACCTTACCCCTGAACTTTGCCTATACCAGACCCTGACCCTAAACCTGACTCTGGCCCTGACCCTAAGCCTAACCATGATTCTAACACTTACCACTACATAACCCTGTCCCTGACCCAAATGTGGACTTTAAACCAATACCTGATCTTGACCGGAAACCTGACACTGGCCCTAGTCTTCACTCTGACTCTGACCCAGGCAAAGACCATAAACCTAACACTGACACTAACAGTGACGCTGACCCTGACCCTAACACTAACCCTGACACTGAATGGGAGCCTGAACCTAACTCTAACACTAAATGTAACACTGACCCTGACACTAACACAGGCCCTGACCTAACGCTGAACCTAACCCTAAAACTAACCCCTAACATTATCCCTGACTCTGACCCTAACCCGGTCTAACCCTAACCCTCAACCTACCTCTAACCATAACCCTAACCCCACTTTAACAATAAACCTGACCCTCTCCCTGACCCTGATCATAACCCTAACTCTGAACTTTGCCTATGTCAGACCTTAACCTTAAACCTGATCCAGGCATTGACCTTAATACTGACCCTAACCCTGACTGTAAACCTAACTCTGACCCAATCCATGATTCTGAAAAGAATCGTAACCCTAAAGGTAACTCTGATCCTGAACTTACTCATAAAACAGAACCTAAACCAAAAGATGACCTAACCCTAACCCTCACACTAAACCTGTCCCAAACCTAACCCTGACACTGACATGAACCTTGCCCCTATACCAAAACTTGAACCTGACCCTAAACCTGACCATGACCCTGAACCTGACCCTAAACCTAAACGTCACCCTAACACTGACCCTGACCCTGACTCTGAGCATAACGCTAACCCTGACCCTACTCTGAGCCTGACCCGAAACCTAACCATGAACCTAACCCTAACCCTGACCCCTACCCTAATCCTAAGGCTAACCCTGACCCCAACGACGTCTAACCTTAACCCTGACCCTAAGTATTTCTTAACCCAAAACCTAACACTGGGGGGTCACTGGATGGGCACTGCATTGAGTGGAGTGTGAACCTTGAGCAGCTTGAGGACTGGCGGCTCAGGGAGCACTGGTGAGGCAGGAAGTTTGGTAAGGAGCCCCCAGGCAGTGGTGACCTCACTTCCCTGTCGACAGAGCCCAACGGAATTGGAACCCACGTATCCAGGCACCCCCTTACAGAGAAATCCGCTGTGCCCAGCTCATTTCTAGGCACATCCTAAATGAAGCGACATGTTCTTCTGCTGTACTGAAGCCGAGATGATGCAGGGAGAAGAGAGCTCACAGGCTAGACACGTCCCCTCCCGGGCAGGTCATATCAGGTTTCCCCAAAACCTCAAGCCCTTTGGCTAATTCAATCAAAAGGTGACACCAGGGGGCTCAGAGTCAGAGAGTCCCACAACTTTGGATCCACTGGTGTAGCCCTAGGTCTCCTCCCACTCTGTCTCTCTGTGTGTGTGTGTGTGTGTGTGTGTGTGTGTGTGTGTGCCGCTGGGTGTCTGTGTGTCTGTGTGTAAAGAGGACCTGGTCATGCCATTGTGGGTGGAGATGACCCAAGCAGGATCAGGCTGATGAGGGGTTACAGGTCTGGTGGGCAAGTCATGTTCACACCCCAGTTTAAGGCTGCTTAAGTGGGATCGGGTGTAGGGTCTATACCCTTCTGCCCAGGGTTTATCCTGAGACCCTGAATGGATGGGTCCACAACCCAGGAGCAGGGCTAACACTAACAGTCACCACTAACCCTGACTCTGACACTGACTGTGAGCCTGCCCCAAACCCTCACCCAAGCCCTGACCATGACCATGACCCTGAAGCTGACTGTGAACCTGACCTGAACCCTAAACCTAAACCTAAGCCTGACACCGAACCTGATGTGGACCCTGAACCTAAACGTAACTCTGACATTACCGTAACAATGACTCATACCTAACCATGACCCTGAACCTGACCCTAATCCTAACCCTGACGCTGACCTAAACGTGACCCTAACCCTACCCCTAACCGTTACTGTGAGTCTGACGCTAAACCTAAACCTAAATGTAACTCTAACCATGACCCTCTACGGACCCTGAACCTAAACCTAACACTGACCCTGAACCTAACACTAACCCCTACCCTAAACCAAACCCTAAACCTGACCTTAAGCTGTCAATCCTAACCTTAACCATAACCCTATTTCTAACTCTAACCCTAACCCCAATCCCAAACCCTACCACCAAAACCTAACTGTGACACTGAACCGAACATTGACTCTAAACCAAAGCCTGACCCTAAACCTGACCCTGGCCATGACCGTCACCTGACCCTGACCCTGACCCTAATCTTAAATTAACCATAAAACTAACACTGACCACTACATAACCCTGTCCCTGACCTGAATGTGGTCTTTAAACCAATACCTGAACCTGTCCAAACATGACAATGCGCTAAACTTCACCCTGACCCTGACCCAGACCATGACCATAAACCTCACCCTGACCCTAACAGTGACGCTGACCCGGACCCTAACACTATCCCTGACACTGAATGGGAGCCTGAACCTAACTCTAACCCTAAACGTAACCCTGACCCGGACACTAACACGGGCCCTGACACAAAACCTAACGCTGAACCTAACCCTAAAACTAACCCCTAACATTATCCCTGACACTGACCCTAACCGGGTCTTACCCTAACCCTCAACCTATTTCTAACCCTAACCCTAACCCCACTTTAACAATAATCCTGACCCTCTCCGTGACCCTGATCATAACCCTAACTCTGAACTTTGTCTATGTCAGACCTTAAGCTTCAACCTGACCCTGGTCTTGACCTTAACACTGACCCTAACCTGACTGTAAACAGAACTCTGACCCAATCCGTGATTCTGAACTGAATAGTAACCCTAAAGCTAACCCTGATCCTGAACCTATTCATAAAACAGAACCTAAACATAAAGCTGACCTAACCCTAACCCTGACACTAAACCTGTCCCAAACTTAACCCTGACCCTGACATGAACCGTGCCCCCAAATCAAAACTTGAACCTGACCCTAAAGCTGACCATGACCATGAACCTGACCCTAAACCTAAATGTCACCCTAACACTGACCCTGACCCTGACTCTGAGCGAAACGCTAACCCTGACCTACTGTGAGCCTGACCCTAAACCTATCCATGAACCTAACCCTAACCCTGACCCCTAACCTAAGCCTTACGCTAACCCTGACCCCAAAGAGGTCTAACCCTAACCCTGACTCTAAGTCTTTCTTAACCCTAACCCTAACACTAACCTGGTCTAAACCCAGCTCTGTTCCCTCCAGCGGGGACAACAGCTGCACCCAGGCCTCCAGGGTGTGGGGGGAGGCTGTATGGGGGTCACTGGATGGGCACTGCGTTGAGTGGAGTGTGAGCCTTGAGCAGCTTGGGGACCAGCGGCTCAGGGAGCTCTGGTGGAGCAGGAAGTTCGGTAAGAAGCCCCAAGGCAGTGGTGGCCTCACTTCCCTGACGACAGAGCCAACGGATTTGGAACCCACATATCCAGGCACCCCATTACAGAGAAAACCGCCGTGCCCAGCTCATTTCTAGGCACATCCTAAAAGAAGCGACACGTTCTTCTGCTGTACTGTAGCCGAGAGGATGCAGGGAGAAGAGAGCTCGCCCGCCAGACATGTCCCTTCCCGGGCAGGTGATATCAGGTTTCCCCAATGCCTCAGGCCCTTTGGCTAATAAAATCAAAAGGGGACAGCAGGGGGCTCAGAGTCAGAGAGTCCCACACCTTGTGATCAACCCTTGTAGTCCTAGGTCTCCTCCACGTCTCTCTCTGTGAGTATGTGAGTGTGTGTGTGTGTGTGTGTGTGTGTGTGTGTGTGTGTGTATGTGTGTGTGAGTGCATGCCTCTGAGTGTCTGTGTGTCTGTGTGTAAAGAGGACCTGGCCATGCCATCGTGGGTGGAGATGCCCCAAACAGAATCAGGCTGATGAAGGGTTAGATGTCTGGTGGGCAAGTCATGTTCACACCCCAGTTAAGGCTGGTGAAGTGTGATGGGGTGTAGGATCTACACCTTTCTGCCCAGGGTTTATCCTGAGACCCTGAAGGGATGGGTCCATGACTCAGGAGCAGGGCTAACACTAACAGTAACCACTAACCCTGACCCTGACACTGACTGTGAGCCTGCCCCAAACCCTCACCCAAGCCCTGACCATGACCCTGACCCTGAACCTGACTGTGATCCTGACCTGAACCCTAAACCAAAACCTAAGCCTGACACTGACCCTGATGTGGACCCTGAACCTAAACCTAACTGACATTACCGTAACCAGGACTCATACCTAACCATGACCCAGACCCTCACCCTAATCCTAACCATGATGCTGACCTAACCCTGACCCTAACCCTACCCCTGACCGTGACTGTGAGCCTGACACTAACCCTAAACCTAAAGGTAACTCTAACCACGAACCTGTACGGACCCTGAACCTAACCCTGACCTTAACAGTGACCCCGACCCTGACCTGAACACTAAACCTGACCCTGACTGTGAGCCTGACCCTAAATCTAACCCTAAATGTAACCCAGACCCTGACACTAACACGGCCCGTACCCCGAATCCTGTCGCTGAACCTAACCCTAACACTAACCCCTAAACCTACAACGGACCCTGACCCTAACAAGTTCTAATCCTAACAGTCAACCTAACGCTAACCCTAACACTAACTCTAACTTTAACAATAACCCTGACCCTATACCTGACTATGATGATAACCCTACTCCTGAACTTTGCCTATACCAGACCCTGACCCTAAACCTGACTCTGGCCCTGAACCTAAACCTAACCATGATTCTAACACTTACCACTACATAACCCTGTCCCTGACCCGAATGAGGACTTTAAACCAATACCTGATCTTGACCATAAAGCTGACACTGGCCCTAGTCTTCACCCTGACCCAGGCAAAGACCATAAACCTAACCCTGACACTAACAGTGACGCTGACCCTGACCCTAACACTAACCCTGACACTGAATCGGAGCCTGAACCTAACTCTAACCCTAAACGTAACACTGACCCTGACACTAACACGGGCACTGACCCGAAACCTAACGCTGAACCTAACCCTAACATTATCCCTGAAACTGACCCTAACCCGGTCTAACCCTAACCATCAACCTACCTCTAACCCTAACCCTAACCCCACTTTAACAATAAACCTGACCCTCTCCCTGACCCTGATCATAACCCTAACTCTGAACTTTGCCTATGTCGGACCGTAACCTTTAACCGGACCCTGGCCTTGACCTTAACACTGACCCTAACCCTGACTGTAAACCTAACTCTGACCCAATCCGTGATTCTGAACAGAATCGTAACACTAAAGCTAACCATGATCCTGAAACTACTCATAAAACAGAACCTAAATATAAAGCTGACCTAACCCTAACCCAGACACTAAACCTTCCCAAACCTAACCCTGACCCTGACATGAACCTTTCCCCCAAACCAAAACTTAAACCTGACCCTAAACCTGACCATGACCCTGAACCTGACCCTAAACCTAACCGGCAACCTAACACTGAACCTGACCCTGACTCAAAGCGTAAGGCTAACCCTGACCTACTGTGAGCCTGACCCTAAACCTAACCATGAACCTAACCCTAACCCTGACCCCAACCCTAAGCCTAAAGCTAACCCTGACCGCAACGACGTCTAACCCTAACCCTAACATTAACCTGGTCTAAACCCAGTTCTATTCCCTCTAGCGGGGAAAACAGCTGCACCCAGGCCTCCCAGTTGCTGGGGGGAGGCTGTATGTAGTCACTGGATGGGCACTGCATTGAGTGGAGTGTGAGCCTTGAGCAGCTTGGGGACCGGCGGCTCAGGGAGCTCTGGTGTAGCAAGAAGTTCGGTAAGGAGCCCCCAGGCAGTGGTGATCTCACTTCCCTGACGACAGAGCCCAATGGAATTGGAACCCATGTATCCAGGCACCCCATTACAGAGAAAACACCCCTGCCCAGCTCATCTAGGCAAATCCTAAAGGAAGCGACATGTTCTTTTGCTGCACTGAAGCCGAGAGGATGCAGGGAGAAGAGAGCACGCCCGCCAGACACGTCCCTTCCCTGGCAGGTCATATCAGGTTTCCCCAAAGCCTCAGGCCCTTTGGATAATAAAATCAAAAGGGGACAGCAGGGGGCTCAGAGTCAGAGAGTCCCACACCTTCTGATCAACGGAGGTAGCCCTAGGTCTCCTCCCCGTCTCTCTCTCTGTATGTGAGTGTGTGTGTGTGTGTGTGTATGTGTGTGAGTGCGCAACTCTGGGTGTCTGTGTGTCTGTGTGTAAAAGGACCTCGCCATGCCATCTTGGGTGGAGATGCCCGAAGCAGGATCGGGCTGATGAGAGGTTAGATGTGTGGTGGGTAAGTCATGTTCACACCCCAGTTTAAGGCTGGTTAAGTGGGATGGGGCGTAGGGTCTACACACTTCTGCCCAGGGTTTATCCTGAGACCCTGAATGGATGGGTCCATGACCTAGGAGCGCAGCTAACCCTAACAGTAACCACTACCCCTGACCCTGACACTGACTGTGAGCCTGCCCCAAACTCTCACCCAAGCCCTGACCATGACCATGACCCTGAACCTGTCTGTGATCCTGACCTGAACCCTAAACTAACACCTAAGCCTGACACTGACCCTGATGTGGACCCTGAACCTAAACCTAACACTGACATTACCGTAACCATGACTCATACCTAACCATGACCCTGACCCTGACCCTAATGCTAACCCTGACGCAGACTTAACCCTGACCCTAACCCTACCCCTGACCGTGAATGTGAGCTTGACCCTAACCCTAAACCTAATGTTAACTCTAACCATGACCCTAATAAGGACCCTGAACCTACCCCTCATGCTGACCCTGACCCTAACACTAACCCCTACCCTAAACCAAACCCTAACCCTGACCTTACGCTGTCTATCCCTAACCCAAAACATAACCCTACTTCTAACTCTAACCCTAACCCGAATCCCAAACCCTACTGCCAAAACCTAACTGTGACACTGAACCGAACATTGACCCTAAACCAAAGCCTGAACCTAAACCCGACCCTGGCCCTGACCTTCACCTGACAATGACCCTGACCCTAATCCTTATCATGACACTAACACTGACCACTACATAACCCTGTCCCTGACCCGAATGTGGACTTTAAACCAATACCTGAACCTGACCCTAACCTGACACTGGCGCTAAACTTCACCCTGACCCTGACCGAGACCATGACCATAAACCTAACCCTGACCCTAACAGTGACCCCGACCCTGACCTGAACACTAAACTTGACACTGACTGTGAGCATGACCCTAACTCTAACCCTAAATGTAACCCAGACCCTGACACTAACCCGGGCCGTACCCCGAATCCTATCGCTGAACCTAACCCTAACACTAACCCCTAAACCTACCAAGGACCCTGACCCTAACAAGTTCTAACCCAAACAGTCAACCTAACGCTAACCCTAACACTAACTCTAAACTTTAACAATAACCCTAACCTGTCTATGGTCATAACCCTACCACTGACCTTTGCCTATACCAGACCCTGACCCTAAACCTGACTCTGGCCCTGACCCTAAACCTAAACATGATTCTAACACTTACCAATACATAAACCTGTCCCTGACCCGAATATGGACTTTAAACCAATACCTGATTTTGATCATAAACCTGACACTGGCCATAGACTTCACACTGACCCTGACCCAGGCAAAGACCATAAACCTAACCCTGACCCTAACAGTGAAGGTGACCCTGACCCTAACACTAACACTGACACTGAATGAGAGCCTGAACCTAACTCTAACCCTAAACGTAACACTGACACTGACACTAACACGGGCCCTGCCCTGAAACCTAACGCTGAACCTAACCCAAAAACTCACCCCTAACTTATCCCTGACACTGACCCTAACCCGGTCTAACCCTAACCCTCAACCTACATCTAACCCTAACCCTAACCCCACTTTAACAATAATCCTGACCCTCTCCTTGACCCTGATCATAACCCTAATTCTGAACTTTGCCTATGTCAGACCTTAAGCTTAAACCTGTCCCTGGCCTTGACCTTAACACTGACCCTAACCCTGACTGTAAACCTAACTCTGACCCAATCCGTGATTCTGAACAGAATCGTAACCCTAAAGCTAACTCTGATCCTGAACCTACTCATAAAACAGAACCTAAATATAAAGCTGACCTAACCCTAACCCTGACACTAACCCTGTCCCAAACCTAACCCTGACCCTGACATGAACCTTTCCCCCAAACCAAAACTTGAACCTGACCCTAAACCTGACCATGACCCTGAACCTGACCGTAAACCTAACCATCACCCTAACACTGTATACTATGCCGAGGAGGTGAGGTACTACAATGTGGGGGCACAGGGAGCTACCGGACGATTTCAAATATCAGAATTGTGACCATAATAGAGTATTTAATTGTATCCTAGCTTTCATCAAAGGTAAGATGCACTATAGTTTATGTTCGACTAAGAGAAATGCTGTCAGTTAAACTAGGATATGTCCTCAAGTGCAAGGTGAGTGCCACCTTAAGAGATATTAAAATGGGGGGGTGGAGGACAAATCTTAGAACAAGTAAACTGTGGTACTAGAATAATTAAGAAAGGTCGAACACTTGGATCAACAAAATAAGTGATTATTGCTTACCATGTGCACCAAACTATATTAAGTCTTAGAACAAGAGACATTCTCATCTTGATGC
>NW_026740020.1:0-17665 GCF_022355385.1 Mustela nigripes | reverse complement strand
GGTAGGAGAAGAATAAATGAAACAAGATGGGATTGGGAGGGAGATAAACCATAAGTGACTCTTAATCTCACAAAACAAACTCAGGGTTGCTGGGGGGAGGGGGTTTGGAAGAAGGGGGTGGGATTATGGACATTGGGGAGGGTATGTGCTTTGGTGAGTGCTGTGAAGTGTGTAAACCTGGTGATTCACAGATCTGTACCCCTGGGGATAAAAATATATGTTTATAAAAAATAAAAAATTAAAAAAAAAAGACAACCTACTCAATGGGAGAAGATATATGCAAATGATATATCTGATAAAGGGTTAGTATTCAAAATATATAAAGAACTTATACATCTCAACACCAAAAAACCCACATAATCCAATTTAAAAATGAGCAGAAGAAATGAACAGACATTTCTCCAAAGGAGACATCCAGATGGCCAACAGACACATGAAAAGATGCTCAAGATCACTGATTATCAGGGATATGCAAATCAGAAAGACGAGATATCAGCTTACACCTGTCAGAATGGTTAACATCAATAACACAAGAGACAGCGAGTGTTGGTGCCACTTGCACTGTTGGTAGGAATGCAAACTGGTGCACCACAGTGGAAAATCATATGGAGTTTCCTCAAAAAGTTAAAAATAGTACAATTGTATGATCCAGTAATCACATTCTGGGTATTTACCTAGAGAATATGAAAATACTAATTCAAAAGGTATATTCACCCTATGTTTCTTACAGTATTATTTACAACAGCCATATTATGGGAGCAGTCCAAGTGTCCATCAAGAGATAAGTGGACACAGAACAGGTGGCATCTGCATATAATGGAAGACTATTCAGACATAGCAAAGAATGAAATATTACCATTTCTAACAACAGTGATGGATCTAGAGGTTATAATGCTAGCAGAAATAACTCAATCAGAGTAAACAAACACCTTATGATTTCACTCATAGGTGGAGTTTGAGAAACATAGTGAAGGAAACTTACAAAGGAAAACAGACAACCTCCAACAGACTCTTAACTATAGAGAACAAACTGATGGGTACCAGAGGGGAGGTGGGAAAAACAGGTGAAGGAGGTTAAGAGTACACTTACTGTGGTGAGCACGGAGGACAGTATAGAATTGTTGAATCACTATATTGTAAACCTGAAACTAAGATAACACTGTACGTTAACTACACTGGAATTTTAAAAAACCCCAAAACTCGCCTTTGTACTTTCTGTGAAATAAATGCTTACAACCTTCCAGCTCCCTCAAATCCTGGATTCTAAAAAACCATGGAAACCAAGACCCAGAATATTGGGCCTTGTAGAATTTGCACCAAGAAAGCTAGTGGGAGAGGCAGAGCTAACACAGAGGAATATTCTTTTCTCTTTGTTTTATTCCTCTCCCATATTAATAATCAGAACAGCATTCACTTTTTCCTCATTTTATACAACTATTTTGGCTAAATATACTGTGTCCTCTCAATTAACCTTTTGTCTGGAAAATGATATGAATAATGGAAACCCTAAAGAATAACTTTCCACTGCCATCTTCCCCTCTCAATAATTTTTTACTTTGTTAATCTAAAAATCTATGATAATAACAAAATGTGCTTTTTAGCTTTGAATCCTCATCAGTTCCTATCATTGCTGTGACTTATGTAAGTTTCTTCTTGAAGTATTATCTGTTAACTCACTTAAAACAGAACTACTGAATGCCTCCGTAATGCTTATGCCAGAAACACAAGGCTGCCAACATCAGAAGAGATCAGCTAACCGCCTCACAAAACAAAGACCAAGGCTGAACAAAAGCTCCATCGAGCCCTCGCCAGAACACACAGACGTCATTGTCACTGTACATTCTAAAGTGCAAAGATGGACCTAATCTTTTCCATAAATCTACCTCACTGGGGAAAAAGTTGATTGTTGAGATTACTCTTGGAATAACAATGCCTCCACTCAGCACACAGAATTTAGGACAGTACCTAAAAGTTTCATGGGTTAGTAATATGTCAAGTACTCACTATTATTTGAAAAGCAGCAGTACTCATTATGTCCTTAGGTACTCTCCTGGCTAGAATGGTGCGTGGGCTTTCCTGGGTGATGAAAAGTAAAAATATTAACTTAAAAAAAATCCTGTCTTTGGAGAGCTTACTGTTCAAGACACAGATGCAGAAACAGAAGGACCTAAAGATGGAACAACTTGATAGCTATGCAACAAATACATCAATTAAATAACCATTTTTACTGAAGATGAGATGGGATATAAGTGTCTTCATATGTTGTAAATGATGAGTCATTTCAGGCTTGTGTTTTCAGATATGGCAACAACCTGGCATGTATTCAGTTACAGGCTATTTGCCAGAAGAAGTACCAGCCACTTTAATCTGCTGAAATATCTGGGCTAGAGGACATATGGGGCCAGGGTCATTGCTCCAGGTTGGGCCCACCCTGGAGTTGCAAAGGATCATCAAGGGGATGGTCCCAATTTCTGTGAGATCTTGGGGAGCTCTAAGTAAACAGAACCTGTCCCAGAATGCCACAAGTGGGAGTGGGTCCCCAGAACTCTCTCATTGGTCCTAAACCCACCCCATTCAGTAGCTGGGTCCTTGGACTTTCTACAGTCTTGGGTACCAACCCCAGCTGTACATGGACTCATTCTCACTGGGATTAAACTAATTTTCCAGTAGTTATTCCCTTAAAATTCTAAAATTTCAATGTAGGTCTTATCTTCTTTTGTGTATAGAAAAATAACCAAAACTAGTTTTGAAAAATTAATATCCAATTAAAATCACTAATTTTAAACCCAATTTCTTATATTTACTGATTTGAGTTCAACTCCCAAATCTTATTCTAATCTATCAAATTTTAACAATTAACACTTATTTTTAAAAGAGCTCTTGTAGCTTAACTAATTTCCTTTAACATCATAAACTGCATTTATACCTTTAATGTAATGATTTTCTAAGTTGTTCAGTGACTGCTGATTTGATTAACAAAACCTTTAAAATGCTTTAAAAATTCTTATAAATCTGATCAATTAAACACAGTGAACATTAAATCCTCTTAAATGTTTCGATTTTATGAATTTACTAAAACTTCACCCTATATTCCTCAAAACTTAAAATGCCAAATAAAAATCCATTCTAAACTACATTTTATTTTATTTTTTAAAGACTGATTTATTTTAGAGAAATTGCACATGGGCATATGTGCATGGGAGGGGGCAGGGTAGAGAGGAAAGGAGAGAGGGAATCCCAACAGGATGTTCAGCAGACTCTGCTGAACATGGAGCCAGACGCTGGGCTTGATCTCAAGACCCTGAGGTCATGACGTGAGCTGAAATTAAGACTCAGAAGCTTAACCAATGAGCCACTCAGTTGCCCCTCTCAGCTGCATTTTAAATTGGAATCACAAAGTTGATCTCTTATTCTAAGAGACCAAATTCTCTAAAACACAACTAATTCTTGAAATATCAAACATGAACAAATTATTTCTGAACCTAAAACAGAAATTTCAATATTATATGTTTTGTTTATTATTTATGTACATAATTCTCTTTTTTCTGGGATTAAAACATAAATAGCTTTTTTAAAAAAATAAAGATTTTATTTATTTGACAGACAGAGATCACAAGTAGTCAGAGAGGCAGGCAGAGAGAGAGAAGGAAGCAGGCTCCCTGCTGAGCAGAGATCCCAATAGGGGGCTCGATTCCAGGACCCTGGGATCATGACCTGAGCTGAAGGCAGAGGCTTTAACCTACTGAGCCATCCCGGTGCCCCAAACATAAATAGCCTCTTAAGGGATAACTATATTATTCCAAATAATTTGGGGTTGCTTTTCTAGCGAACTAAGGTTACCATGGATAGCTACTTGGTCAGGAGGTGTCCCAAAGGAGAGACAAGTCAGACCCTCTTTTATCGTTGCAATAGCTGGGATTCCAGGACTTAAAGGGCCCATCTCCCCAGCTGAGTCAAATCATTATGCAAATCCTCTCCATTAATAGACTTCTGCAACCTTCTCTCAGACTCTGGCTAACTTCTATTACTGCTTCATTTGGTCTGTGTGTCTTTGTTTCTCTGAGGATATTTACATGTTATCCCACTGGATTCTACATTTTTCAAGGCTTTGCTGCCTCTACAGTCCTCTGATAACCAAATGTTCTTGGGTTCATGAAGTAGAAGGGCCAGTTGAGCCTGGAAGTCCCAGCTAGTTGAAATGTCCCACATGAAGCTGGTGTTAAAAGGATGATCCCAAAGCAGCTGGGAACTGAAGAGGGAAGTAGGATCAGAAAAGAAAGGTGTTAAGCTGTTCATAACTCAACTATCAACATCATAAAAACTTAAGGGGGTCATGGAAAGCAATGTGAGGTGCTGACTTCCAGGGCCCTAAAACATGGCACCTTCTTGTGGCTATCTGTGGACCTGCAGGCTTCTAGAGTCTGCCTCCTCCCGAGGTCATGATTCTCCTACCACTGCCTTGGTGGGTGACAGAGCCAAGAGTGAACACCTGACCTAAGGGAAAGGAAGCAAAACACTGGACTGAGCAACTGGATTTGCTTTTCAACAAAGACACACAGTCTAGGGTGGTCATAAAAACAGCGTAGCTGGGAGTCTGAAGTTATGTCTAATAGAAAAAAATATTAGTTTTGACTTTACCCCATTTATTCTGGTGAAAAGAACATTAAAGACCTTCTTTTTATAACATTGGAGAAGGTTATAAAATTGTTTCTTTACTTAACAATGACCAAGCTCTGGAAGCTTCCTCCATGATCTGTTTACTATTTCTTTATAATAGTTTTCATTGATCCTTTCTACAACCCTTTCAAAAGAGGGTCATCAAAATTGAATTTTTTCCTATAAGACTGAAGGTATTACTTTTTCAGTTGTCAAGGACAGAAACTCATCTCTTACTTTTTAATAAAGAAAAATCTAAGCAAAGTGGAGACACAGCTGCAGAAGTGCAGTGAGTCACAGGAATTAGTGGAGCTTAGGATTCACCCAGAGTAAGGACCATTTTCTTCTCTTCTCTAGCCTTTTCTCGTGGGTCAGTACCATTCTTTTCTCTCATGGCAGTGTGGCTTTCTCCCTGGAAAACAGGGAGGAAAACACCTGCTAGCCGCTCCCAAGCTTTACATGTTAGAGCTTCAGCCACCTGGGGGAAGACTAACTTTTCTTTCCCAACCAGTACTAATTCCCCATACCAAAATGACATCACTGCACAAGTAGTGTAAATACATCAACTACAGGGGGGAGGCAGGATTTGGTTATCCTAATATCATGTTTTGGATGTGCCTATGTGAATGGGGGAGGAGGCTCTCTCAACAATGGAGTACTAGGAAGGGAATACCATACTTGGCCACGATGTGGAGAGGACCAGTGCCAAACAGTAATAGGAGGACATCTTAACACCTTATACTTCTAATCATTACTTAGATGGTTCAACATTAGGCTTTTTTTTTTTTTTAAATAAATTACATTTCTCATTTACGTTGTTTGAATGTCTTTTGAATTGAAAGGGAGAACACTAAAAAAAAAAAAATCTTTGTTTATATTAAGGTTAGGTGACACACCACAAAATCTAATTTCCTGGATATTTCTACAGAGTGAACAGGTAGTCAATAACCTAATGATTTACCTGTGATTTGAGCCTTGCAGTATTAGATATTTTCTTTACTTCTCTCTCTTTTTTCTTTTTTTAAGATTTCATTTATTTACTTGACAGAGATCATAATTAGGCAGAGAGGCAGGCAGAGAGAGAGAGAGGAGGAAGCAGGCTTCTTGCTGAGCAGAGAGCCCAATGCGGGAATCGATCCCAGGACCCCGGGATCATGACCTGAGGTGAAGGCAGAGGCTTAATCCACTGAGCCACCCAGGTGCCCTCTTTACTTCTCTTTTTTAGGAAGATATTCTTCTATTTTGAGATCCAAGGGAGAAAAATCTACTTGCAGTTTCTGACAACAAATATTACAGATAAGCAATACATTGGGATCAGACTAAAATGACATACAAACATACATTTTGAATTTTCAAAGTCATATACATATATTGTCAAGTACACATGGAAGATTCTCCAGGATAGGTCATATGTGAAGCCACAAGTCTTAATAAATTTAAGAAGTCTGAAATCATATTAACTATCTCTGACCATGATGATATGAAACTAAAAATCAATTACAAGAAGAAATGTGTGAAAATTCACACATATGTGGATATTAAACAACATGGTATTGAACAACCAAAGGGTCAAGTAAGAAATCAAAAGAGAATTAAAAAATTACCTGGAGAAAAGTGAAAATGTAAATACAATGTATGAAATTTATGGGATGTAGCAAAAGCTGTTCTAAGAGAGAAGTTCATAACAATAAATGCCTATATCAAGAGACAAGAAAGATCTCAAATAAATAGCCTCACTTTACACCTCAGCGAAGTAGGAAAACAACAAACAAAACCCAAAGTCAGTAGAGGAAGAAAGTAACACAGATCAGAGCTGAAATACATGAAATAGAGACTAAAAAGGCAATTAAGAAGATCTATGAAACTAAGAGGTGTTATTTTTAAAATATTAATTCCAATGTAGTTAATATACAATGTTATACTACTTTGGAGTGTACAGTACAGCAATACAACAATTAAGAGGTGGTTTTCTGAGAGAGAAACAAAATTGACAACCTTAGAGAGACCCACCAATAAAAAAAGAGGACTCAAATAAAATCAGAAATGAAAGCAATGTTAAAACTGATACCATAAAATAAAAAAGATCAGGGCGCCTGGGTGGCTCAGTGGGTTAAGCCGCTGCCTTCGGCTCAGGTCATGATCTCAGGGTCCTGGGATCCAGTCCCGCATCGGGCTCTCTGCTCAGCAGGGAGCCTGCTTCCTTCTCTCTCTCTCTCTGCCTGCCTCTCAGTGTACTTGTAATTTCTCTCTGTCAAATAAATAAATAAAAAAAAAAAATAAAATAAAAAAAAAAAAATAAAGATCACATTCCAGATTCCTAATGTTTTTACAAGAATGTTCTACCTTAGTCAATGTAAAATGTATGTATATTTAATTCACTTATACCAATCCTGAGATTCAGAAAATAATAAACTCTAATAAATTGCATAAACATTCAAATTCTCATTTATTAAAACACGACAGATATTATTTCCACTTTATTGATAGTTTTAATCTACTCAAAGTAACTTGAATGTTTATATGCAAACCCTTTGCAAATAATGTTCATATTGAAATATATGAGTCCTTAAATATGTGAGCTCTTCTTCTTTTTTTTTTTTAAGATTTTGTTTGAGAAGGAGAAAGCACGAGAGGGGGAAGATCAGGATGCAGACTCCCTGCCAAGCAGAGAAGCCCTATGTGGGACTTGATCCCGAGACTCCAGGATCATGACCTGATCCGGAGGCAGCCCCTTAACCAACTGAGCCAGCTAGGAACTTTATATGAGTCTTCTTGAACTACTTCTATATCTGTCTTTTATTCATTCAACCAAGCAAAAACAAACATTCACTGAAAATATCTTTTGTACTAGTTGCTGCATTTGCTCCAGTGGATGTGGGATAAGACATTTATGGAAAAAAGAAAACCAGAAATGCAAAAAAACCACATCTACCCTCCTTTCAAAGATTAGTGGGGACACGTGAAAAATCATAATACCTGTGGTAATTCTACAATAATAATATATCTGCAATTCTGTGGGAAATACAAGAGCAAGGGACAAGTTTTTAACAATAACTGAGGGCGCCTGGGTGGCTCCGACTGTGAAGCGTCTGCCTTCGGCTCAGGTCATGATCTCAGAGTCTTGGATCGAGCCTGAGTTGGGCCCCATGTTCAGTGTGGAGTGGGCTTCTCCCTCTGCCTGCCTCTCCCCCTGCTTGTGCTCACTGTCTCTCTCTCTCTCTCTGCGTCAAACAAATAAAATCTTTTTTAAAATAAGGGAGGGGTGCCTGGCTGGCTCCGTGTGGCTCAGTGTGTTAAGCCACTGTGTTCAGCTCAGGTCATGATCCCAGGGCCTGGGATCGAGTCCCACATCAGGGTCCTTGCTCGGTGGGGAGCCTGCTTCTCCCTCTCCCTCTGCCTTCCACTCTGCCTGCTTGTGCTCTCTGTCTGTCCAATAAATAAATAAAGTCTAAGAAATAAAAAAAATAAAAAGGGAGAGTATTTGATATGTGCATTATATCTCAATTTAACAAAATAAGAGAAACGCCAAGTATTTTATCCATGCGGCCTTGCCAAAGGCTCCTCAAATGACCTATAAAGACACGAGGCTGGGGGTCTGCGCCTGTTCCCTCGGCTCCCTCTGGTGGGGGGACTCCTGAAACCCTGAGGCATGGTGCCCGGGGGCCGGAACCAGGAAGGACGCCTTTGGCTTGCCTGTGACTCTAGAAAAGTTAACCTTCTCCCTTGAGGGCCCAGCATCCTCTCCAGTTGAGCTGTAATACCCAGAGATTACGCTTAGCCAAGAAGAGCCACCAAAAATGTATCTAAGCCAACTGAGGGCTCAGAAAACATACTGACTTCATGGAAAGGCTGGAGGAAACTTTAGTGCCTGTCCAAGGGTGTTTAAGATGTTCTGGCTGTGCTCAGAGCCCAGGAAGCATCAATGCCCCAAACTGAGACACAGAATGGAGGGGATCCTGAACCAGTCTGAGCGGGAAAGTCTGAGTTCCCTTGTTGTCTCAGGAAAGGCTGCCACTGGCCAGAAGGCCGGCCCCAGCCAACTGCTAATGTTCTAAGTCCTCTGGGAGATCCAGGAAGGGGGTCTGCTGGTCCTTGTCACCGGGTGCTGCGCCACATGCCAACACCCCCGAGCCTTGGACTCCGTATGCAGATAAGACGTCGGCCCTGTGAGCCTGAGGGGAATGGATGGCAGAGAGCAGCCAGAGGGAAGGAAGACTAAGATGAAACAGAGAGGGAGACAAACTGTAAGAGACTCTAAACTGTAGGAAACAAAGTGAGGGTGGCTGGAGGGGAGGGGGTGGGGGGGGGGCAACTGGGTGACGGGCACGAGATGGAATGAGCACTGGGCGCTACCGCAACTGATGAGTCACTGACCTCCATGATATATGTCAACTAACTGAGCTTAGATCGAAGGAGGAGGAGGGGGAGGGGGAAGGGCAGCCAGGTGCTGAGGGGTGACTGTGCTCCAGACTGAACCTCTGCGCCGGGTGCAGCTCAGGCGTCCAGTCTGCAGGTCTGGCTCCTGCGTCCACCTACATTCAGCTGGCGGAACCCTGAAATCTGCTGTCATGAGAAGGCCCGTCTGGGACCAACGCGGGAGCCTCTTCCCAACCTTCAGACCTCTCCTCTAGGGCTTGTGCCCTGCCAAGCTCACGAATGCCCTCCTTCGGGTTGGGCTTCTGCTCCATCCGGCTGGTCACTGTGGCCTATGGGACGGTGTTTTGTCTCAACCTAGGAGAACCACATCCCATGAGCCCAGACATTAGTAACTTGTCATGTACTTAGAGAAGTTTGTTCACTGCCTCTCCTGTTTCCCTAGGGTTATGATTATCATCAGCAGGGGTATTGGCAGTGTGCAAGCTAAGGAAAGGCAGAATCTTTGCCCTAAGACACCTTTCTTTGAATAATCCGAAAGGATCTTGGCATGCTTACTCAGAGTTGGCTATATTCTGAATCGACAATTTCAATAAGCCAGATCATAGGATTTCCCTGGGGAATCAAATACAAAAATCATCAAGCTAGAGGGTTGCCTGGTTTGGTCAGTGGGTTAATCCTCTGACTCCTGATTTGGGCTCAGGTCATGGTCTCAGGGTCATGGGTTTAAGCCATATGGCAGGCTCCATGCGGCAGAGCAAGGACAGAGGAGGCTGCCTGTGACCCCCGCCTCCGCCCGACCGCAAGCACGGGAGCAAGCCAAATACTCCATCAAAAAAAAATCTAGTAATAAATGAACCTGGGACAGCCAGTGTGAGGGGAAGCTGCACAGATGCTGAAATGCACAGCTGATGTGAACCAGGGCTGTGGGGGACACAGGAATTCTTAACCCACTGAAAACCAAGTCCAGAAAACCGCTTGGCTCAAGCTGCTAAAACTGCTGACGTTTTCCTTCTGAATTCAGCTCTGTTCTGAACACAGGACACATGGTGTCAAAACGAATGCATCAGTAAAAGACTTGAAAAACACGTTGAGTGGGTTGGGTGCAGGATCTGGAATAATGTTGCTGAGGATGAGAGAGTTGGCTCTGGAGACAATGAGGCAAGTCAGGGGCCTAACGGCGGGCACTTGCTGCGTCTTGCCCTCTGCCAGTGAAGAGGTGTCTTACAGGGGTGCCTGGGTGGCTCAGTGGGTAAAAGTCTCTGCCTTCAGCTCAGGTCATGATCCCAGGGTCCTGGGGTCAAGCCCTGCATCAGGCTCGTGGGGCTCTCTGCTCCGTGGGGAGCCTGCTTCCCCCCTTTCTCTCTGCCTGCCTCTCTGCCTACTTGTGATCTCTCTCTGTCAAATAAAGAAATAAAATCTTAAAAAAAAAAAAGGTGTCTTATATTTCTCAGTTTTGAAAAATAGCAAAAGAAACTCTTTTTTCTTTTAAGATTTTTATTTATTCATTTGAGAGAGAGCCAGAGACAGGTAGAGCACGAGCAGGGGGAGGGGCAGAGGGAGATGGAGAAGCAGGCTCCCCGTGGAGCAGGGGTCCCATGCGGGGCTGGATCCCAGGACCCCGAGATTATGACCTGAGCCCAAGGCAGATGCTTAACCCACTGAGCCATCCAGGCGCCCCAAAGCCCACTTCTGATGTATAAAAATTGTATATGAAATTCGATGTCCTTGTTTGTACACTGGAGGCAAACCACATGCATTTGTTTGTGTACGGTTCATGGCTGCTTTTGCACAATTATGGAAAAAATGAGTAACATGTCACAGAGACCGAAGACCTGCAACGCACAAGACATTTACTATCTCACCACTTACAGAAAAGCTTTGGCTGTAGAAGAGATCTGAAGGTCAGCTCCAAGAAGGGAGAACTTCGCTTTTCAGGCCGATGTATTCTAACTCTACAAAGACATCGTGTTCACCTGAATTTGGTGACTGACGTCCATTCAGTTTTGGGATGACCATTAGGTGGACTTAAGTATCAGGCGTCTGGTGTCCCAGTGTGAAAGTTGGTGTTATTTGATCAATGGGTCTCGGTAACTTACTAACTAGAAAGCAGGTCTCGGGACAGACAATACAGATTTCTCCAGGACAGACTGATGCCAGGTAAGTGGGACATACGTGATGGTGCTTAAGGCAAATGCAGATGTGAAGTCTTTGCTGATGGATGAGGACCAGCCTGTATCCGCCTGCTGGCTTTGGATCACTGAGGTCAGTGGCTCTGGGTGGCCATTTGCCAGCAGGTCTTGGGACCTCTGGGCCCAGGACAAGCGGACTGGGTGGTTTGGTGGTGAGGGATGGTGGGGGCTTCGTGGCATACAAGACTGCTGTACCACCCGGACATTTATCCGATGTGTAGAAAATCATATTTATACTATCCTGTAGCCTCCTAAGTATACAATAGCATTATGTCCAAAACCCCTAACGGGACTGCCTTTCACTAAAAACATCATTACTTAGGGAGCCTGGGTGACTCCGTGGGTAAAGCCTCTGCCCAGGGCTCAGTTCATGGTCTCAGGGTCCTGGGATCGAGCCCCGCATTGGGCTCTCTCCTTGGCAGGGAGCCTGCTTCCTCCTCTCTGTCTGCCTGACTCTCTGCCTGCTTGTGATCTCTGTCAAATAAATGAATAAAACATTTAAAAAAATAAAAATAAAAAAGTCATCACTAATAAATGCTCCCCTCTGAGCTTTCAGCGAGTCCTAACCTCTTTGCTGGTGGAGGGTCTGGCCTCGGTGCGGATGGCTGCTGAAGGTGGAGCAGCATGGTGGTTTCTTAAAATAAGACAACAGGAGTGCCTGGGGGGCTCAGTGGGTGAAGCATCCAACTGGGTTTCAGCTCAGGTCGTGATCTCAGGGTCCTGAGATGGAGCCCCATGCTGCAAATCTATGCTCAGCTGGGAACCCGCTTCTCTCCTCATCCCTCTCCTGCTACCCACCCCACTTTCTCCTTAAAATCAATCACTTTTTTTTAATATTTCTAAGTGCTTAATTTGTAGCTTTATTTTGTGGCATTACAGATGTGGCAAAATTTAAAGGCTGATGGAGACAAATCCACAGAATCTGTGGTCCAGTGCTTAGCAGCCCAGTCAGTACTCAACAGAGAACTGTTTTAATTTTGCCACATTCACTCACATATCAGACTGTAAAACGTGTTCACTTGCATGACCTGAGCTGAAGGCAGAGGCCTTAACCCACTGAGCCACCCAGGCGCCCCTAAAGTTTGCCACATTGATTTACTCTTCCTTTTCATGATTTTCTCTGAATCTATTTGATAAAACTTTGCCCACAGTAGAACTTCTTCCAAAAGTTCCTCTCAGACCCTGGGTCTGCCTTATCAACTGAGTTTATGTGATGGTCTAAATCCTTTGTCATAATTTCAACAGTCTTCACAGCGTCTTTGCCAGGCATGGAGTCCAGCTCAGGGAGTCACCTTTACTCATCCACAAGAAGCAGCTCCTCATCTGTTAGAGTTTGATCCTGAAAATGCAGCAGTTAGGAGCATCTGGGGGGCTCAGTCATGACCTCAGGGTCCTGGGGTCAAGCCCCGTATTGGGCTCCCTACTCAGTGGGGAGCCCGCTTTTCCCTCTCCCTTTCACACTCTCTCCCTCTCAAATAAATAAATTTAAAAGAAAGAGAGAGAGAGAAAGAAAGAAAGAAAGAAAGAAAGAGAAAGAAAATGCAGCAATTCAGTCCCATCTTCAGGTTCCACTTCCAAAGACAAAATTTGAAATATTGCAGGAATTACCAGATGTGACAGAGACACAAAGTGAGTAAATGCTGTTGGGAAAATACTGCCAACAGACTTGGTCCCTGTAGGGCTGCTACACACCTTCAATCTGTCTGGAACATGGCCTGTGACGTGTGAGAAAAAAAGCAAGTCTGGGCAGAACTGGGACTCTGACTCACGCCGTTCCGTAAGTCCTGCTCTGGGTACTTGATCATTTCCTCCGGAAGCCCGCGTTCTGTTCTGCTTAGTGAGGGTTCTTCTGATGGTTTTTAATTATTGTCATCATCATAAAGAGCATCATCATCATTATTTATTTTTTTTTTAAAGATTTTATTTATTTATTTGTCAGAAAGAGAGAGAGAGAAAGCACACAAGCAAAGGTGGGCAGAGGCGGAGAGAGAGGCAGGCTCCCTGCTGAGCAAGGAGCCTGATGCGGAACTTGATCCCAGGACCCTGGGATCATGACCCAAGCCAAAGGCACGGCTCAACCCACTGAGCCCCCCAGGCGTCCCTTCATTATTATTACTGATGCTCATCAACATTATCATAATTACTGCTGCAATTAGTGATCACTGCTGTGGTTATAAAATATTAAATAATATTTCCCCATCCAATCAGGGTCAGATTTACTGGACAGGATGACTCAGTATTCCCAAGATATGCAAACATACAGGCGCTCCTTCCCTCAAAGGCATTTCCCCTGATGAGTACCTGGAAATTTCAGGTCCCTTTCCAGATGCCCAGAACTACCATTTCTACAGGGGAGACTTAAGGACGGGCTCTTGCCCTGCCTGAGCCCTGGAAAGCATTCTAAGACACCCATGGTCCAGTAAGGGCTCATGGCGGCTTACAGGCACTGGAAGGGCACCCTTAGACCAGCAAAGTAATTTCTAATCTCCTAAGATCCCCACTGCCCAAACACCACTGGGGCAAGTAGACAAGTCTTTTTTTTTTTTTTTTTTTTTTTAAAGATTTTATTTATTTATTTGACAGACATAGATCACAAGTAGGCAGAGAGGCAGGCAGAGAGAGAGAGAGAGAGAGAGAGAGAGGGAAGCAGGCTTCCTGCGGAGCAGGGAGCCCGATGCGGGGCTCGATCCCAGGACCCTGAGATCATGACCCGAGCCGAAGGCAGCAGCCCAAACCACTGAGCCACCCAGGCGCCCCGACAAGTCTTGAGAGAAGTTCCCACCTGCTGCAGCCTGAGCAGAATTTTCCTTCTTGCTTTTTAAATTTTTTTTTTTAAGATTTTATTTAGGGGTGCCTGGGTGACTCAGTGGATTAAAGCCTCTGTCTTTGGCTCAGGTCATATTCTCTGGGATCCAGCCCCGCATCAGCCTATCTGCTCAGCAGGGAGCCTGCTTCCCCCTCTCTCTCTGCCTGCCTCTCTGCCTACTTGTGAGCTCTGCCTGTCAAATAAATAAATAAAATCTTTTTTAAAAATAAAGATTTTATTTATTTGTCAGAGAGGGAAAGTGAGAGAGTAAGCGAGCATGATCAGGGGGATCGGGATCAGCAGAGGGAGAAGCAGCCTCTTTGCTGAGCAGGGAGCCCGATACAGGACTTGATCCCAGGACCCTGAGACCATGACCTGAGCTGCCCAGATGTCCCCAGAATTTTCTAAGTACATCCCAGAACCTGGGAGTCAGTGAGGCCACCCCAAGGCATCCCCTAAGACCTGGGGAATACTGAGGAGGATGTCCAGGGACCGCTCTCATTGTCCCTCAACTGCTATAGACAAAGAGCACAAATCCAGACAAGAGGGTAGCAAGCAGAAAAGGCAGCAAGGCAGTCAGCCGTGAGACAGGGCTGAGGCCCAATGTTTGCTGCAGGGCAGGGCTTTGGACAGAGGAAAAAAGGGATCCTAAGTCCAGGTTCCCTGGAAAACATACACAAACACATTTATAGGAACCAGAATAGGAACTGCAGACAGAGGAAAAAAGGGATCCTAAGTCCAAGTTCCCTGGAAAACATATACACAAACACATTTATAGGAACCAGAATAGGAACTGCTTGTGAATGACAGATTGTTTTCCAGATGAATATTCATGTCCTGTCATATTTTGCTAATTTCTATTTTCAGCATTCTAGAACAGTAAGCACATGTAAATAGTAATCTAATATTGCTCCAAGGAATAAGTTGGATTACGCCAGAAATACATGACCATGTGTTCTAGATATCCTTCTTGATAGAAACAGGACTTACACTAGACATAAAATGTGTCTCAAGTAAACAAAATCCATGCAAGTAGTCTTTTACATTAAATTTTAAAAAATATTTTATTTATTTATTTGACAGAGAGAGCGCGAGCGAGCGAGTGCGCACAAGCTGGGAGAGAGGCAGGCAAAGGGAGAAACAGGCTCCTTGCCAAGCAGGAAGCCTTAGGTGGGACTGATACAGGACCCCAAGATCATGACCTGAACCAAAGGAAAACGCCTCATGGACTGAGCCCCTAGGCGCCCCTGCATTAAACTTGATAGTTTCCATGCCTCACTTGCTGTAGTTGACAAAAACCATGAACCCTATGAAAGTGAGTTCCTGCTGCCCCCAAACACGTTTCTAATGCATGATGGTAAATAAGATACGAATGAAGTTTCTATGAATCCTTACATATTATGAACCTAAGAAGTTTGCCCTGCGGGTCTTTCGTATCTCACACACAGTGCACACTTCATAGACATTGTTTCTTTTTTCTTTTCTTTCTTTCCTTTTTTTTTTTTTTTTTTTAAGATTTTATTTATTTGACAGAGATCACAAGTAGGTGGAGAGGCAGGCAGAGAGAGAAACAGGCTCCCCGGATGCGCGGCTCGATCCCAGGACCCTGAGATCATGACCTGAGCTGAAGGCAGAGGCTTAACCCACTGAGCCACCCAGGCGCCCCTAGATGCCATTTCTTGAAGGCCTATCAACTTCGTCTTTTATTTCCACTCTAAAAACCGAAACAGGTCACTGCAACTGTACTACATGGAAGACATCTGCAGAGAAGAATGGGTCCTGTGCGGTGTGTATTGTAGGCAAACTCGAACGAAGTGCGGTAATTTTTCACTCCCTTTCACTCTTCCTTGTCCCTCCAAATCCATTAGATCCTCTATTTTAGCTTCTTTTTCTAGCGGGAAACGGGAAAAGTGAAAACAATAGGCAGGGCGTCCGGCCCACGGAGACACACGCCAATGCCTCAGTCCGGCCGGGCACCACCTCCGGCCCCGCGGACCAGCCGCGGACCAGGCCGGCTCTGCCCCCTGCGGGCACGAGACCCACGACCACCAGCGTCCGCCCGGGAAGGCCGGAGTGGGCGTCCATGTGTCCACGGCACCGAACCCGCTGCAGAACCTCCTCCGTCAGCTCAGGAGCCGGGGGGCGCCGCTGCCCAAGGGGGAGCCTGCCCTGGACGCGCGGGAGGCTGGCGTCGGCCTGGGGGCCGCGGAGGTGCCGCGCGCCCCGAGACCCCGGGGAGACCCGGGGGAGCCCGCCTCGTCCTCAGCGGATCCCGGGAACGAGCTGCACGGGGCCCCCGCGGGCCGGAGCAGGAGCGGCTGGACAGCCCGGCCCGTCCCTCAACGTCCGGCAACGAGGACAAAGGAACGCGGAGCCACACGCAGTCGGCCGGAGCCAGCCAGCCGGGGCCCGGGCCGCCGCACGCCGCGCCGCCTGACCCGCCGGGCCCCAATGCGAACGTGCTCCCGCGCGGGGCACACGACACGGTGCACCGTCCCGGGCGAGCACTGGGGCTTCCCGCACGGAGCGCGGCAGGGAAAGCGCCGAGGCCTCCCCGCCGGCCCGCACAGCCCGCTCAACCGGGAAAGTGATGCGGGGACTCGGGCCCCGCGGCCCCCGCGGCCTCCCCGCGGCCGCCCCGCCTCCCTCCCCGCCGGGCCGCCGCGGCTCGCCCAGGGCCCTCGCGCCCGGCCGCGGCGGCCGCGCGTAGCACCTCCCACTTCTCCTCCTCGTCGGCCTCACTCGCGTCCCCCCGGCTCTCCCGCTGGGCCGCTCGCCCCGTCTCCCCGCCCACTCGGCGCGCGGAGATGCAGCGAGGACGCCGGCCGCCCGGCCGCTGAGTCTGCGGCGGGATCGCGCGGGCAGGTACGGCCGGGGACCGGGTCTGGGGGCCCCGCAGCACGCGGCGCCCGCGGGCGGGGTCGTGCCCCCCCGGCGGAGGCTTCGGACGGGCGGCCCTCGCGAGCCCCACGCAGGACCCGGCCGCGGGAGGACGGCCGTGGGGAGGCGGGGGTCGGGCGAGGACCGGACCGGGGTGGGCAGAGTCCCGGGGGCCTGGGCGGGGGGTGCGGGGCGGCCCGGGAGCCAGCGGGCTGCGGGGTGGGGGTGGGGCGTGCAGAGCCGGGACCCGGGTCCCGAGGGAGGACGCGGGGCGGGGCCGCCGGGAAGGCCGGGCGTGCAGGCCTCCGAGCCACCGCGGCCGCACAGACGCTGGCTCGGCCCCAGCGCCGGAGCGCCCGGCCTCGGGGCGTCTAAGGGCGCCGCGGAGCTCCGCGCGGGCGGGGCGGGCAGGGACTGGGCCCGCGGCGTCCGAGAGGACCGGGCGGGGACGCGGCGGCGGAGCGCGGCTTTGAACCACCAACGCCAACGCCCACCCACCACCGCAGGGGAGCCTTCGCGCCAAGAAAAGTTCTGGCGCCAGGAAATGACGACTTGGGGCGGAGCCTTCTGCGGGCCGGGCTACTGGGGGCGGGTCTGACGGCGGGATCGGGCTAGAGAGTGGCGCGGCCAGCGTGGGGCGGGGCCAGTGCGCGGCCGCGGCCAACGTGGGGCGGGGCCCTGGGAGGGGGTTATCGGAGCCGACACTGGACACTGCGGCGGGGCCGGGGCCGGGATACGGCCGGCGTGGGGCGGGGCC
>NW_026740019.1:0-17695 GCF_022355385.1 Mustela nigripes | reverse complement strand
CTTGTCCCTCTTTTTATCTTTTTAAATTAAAATGTTTTATTTTTACTATTTTTTTTCATTTGAGTATAGTTGATATTCAGTGTTCCATTGGTTTCAGGTTTTCGATATCTCCATACATTATTCTATGATTACTACATATATAGCTACCATCTGTCACCATATAACACTATTATAATATCATTGACTATATTTTCTACACTGTCCCATATCTCATTTTAAAATCTTTGATTTTTATGTTTTATGTTATTCCAATTTTCGACCATCATTTTACTTGGTTACTTTAATAAAATATGCCTGATTACACACTCTTCGCTGAATACCATTGGATTTATAGTAGTCTTCTTCTTCTTCTTTTTAAATTAACATATAATGTATTATTAGCCCTAGGGGTACAGGTCTGTGAATCGCCAGGTTTACACACTTCACAGCACTCACCACAGCACATACCCTCCCCAGTGTTCATAACCCCACCACTCTCTCCCTACCCTCCCCACCCCCCCTGGCAACTCTCAGTTTGTTTTGTGAGATTAAGAGTCTCTTATGGTTTGTCTCCCTCCCGATCCCATCTTGTTTCATTTACTCTTGTTTCATTTCTATATAATGGAATACTATGCAGCCATCAAAAGAAATGAAATCTTGCCATTATATATATATATAATGTCCATCAACAAATGAATGATATATATATCATTCATTTGTTGATGGACATCTAGGTTCTTTCCATAGTTTGGCTATTGTGGACATTGCTGCTATAAACATTCATTCATATATATATATATATACATATATATATATATAAACATTCATTCATATATATATATATCATTCATTTGTTGATGGACATCTAGGTTCTTTCCATAGTTTGGCTATTGTGGACATTGCTGCTATAAACATTTGGTGCACATGCCCCTTTGGATCATATAGTAGTCTTCTTTACCTTTATCAGAACCCCAGGAAGCTTTATTTATTTATTTACTCCCATAAACAGATGGTACAACACAATGTTTTTTGATGTTCAAATGTACTGCTTAAAACTATGTTAAGTGTTACCGCTTAACACTATGCTTACTGTTCTCTTTCACTGTCTGACTAAATCCTCATCATCACTATGCCATTTAATCAGAAAGAACATTTGAGCTCAGAGTTATCTCCATATCATGGAATGAAGACTCCACCCTTCTATTTGTGCAGGTAAAATAAATGTTGATATTGTCTGTCCTGCACATACCCCATCCTGTTCACCAGAATATTCACCATCAAAATATACACAAAATAAAAACCATACCTCACCACTCCTATAACCACCCAGCATGCTAAAATCACCATCTTCTGTTCCCGAATTATTGACTTGATTGATATCCCCACTTCCACACATACTGCACTCCTTTCTCCCTGCAAATTTATTTTGGTACAGCAACTTAACCTAAAAATCAAGTCAGATGATTTTATTCTGCTGTTGAAATCTTTTGGTATCTTCCCCTCTCATATTAAATAAAAACTGAAGGCATTTCAATGTACTGGAAGGTCATACATCAATACTTTCTTCCTCTCTCCACCACTATAAACTACTCATTGGCCTCCTTGCTTTTCCTCAAAAGTAACAGACAAGCTGTTCACACAAAGTCTATATACTTACTTGCTCTGCCTACAGCAATCTTTTTCTTTAATATTTGTATAACATCCTCCTTCACTTCCTGGGTCTTTGTGCAAAGAACATCTCATAAATGAGATATAACCACCCAACACAAAATAAAATTAACTTTCATCCCAGCATTCTCCATGGCTTTTACCTTTCCTGTATTTCTCTCTAACACTTATCACCATAAACCATCAATCATTATTCTATTACTGGTGTATTTTCTTATTTGAGACAGAGAGAGAGAGAATTGGGAGGGGGCACAGAGGAAGAAGAAAACACCCCACTGCCTAGAAAGCTTGCTGAGGAGTTACATCCCAGGACCCTGAGATCTTGACCTAAGCCAAGGGCAGTCACTCAATGGACTGAGCCACCAAGGTGCCCCTCTATTATTGGTTTATTTCACTATTATATTTCAAAAGAATGTAAGCTCTTTGTGGTCAGGTATTTTATATGTCTTATTAAATGAAGTATTCTCAGAAAGGTAGCTGGCAGTTTGTAAGGGCTCACTAAACTGTATTTTGTTGTTATTATTGGGCTCCTTTATGGGCTTTACCTCTTACACTAGAAGTCTATCCATCAGATGTAAGCAATAAGAATAGAGCCCTGCTGCCTGTTCAAATGAGTAAAGAGCCTGTATTAAGTGGATATTTTAAAAGCTAAATGAATGGCTTACTAGTTGTATATAGGGGGAAAGGGAACATATTTCCCACAGTTTAGAAGTGGAGTTCTTTTATAGAGTTCTTGTACAAGCCTACACTATTGAACTATAATGGGCAGTTATACTTTACAATTATACAAACACTTTGGTAATTTATATCCTTTTTTTGTAATTCATGACTGGATCATTTAATTCCTTAGGAGTATTATAGCATTTCAACTTTTCATGTTCAATAAACTTATTGGGGTTGCTACCTTCTTTATTCAAATGGAGAAATAGTCATGCGTTAATCTAAATAAAGTGTTATTGATTGTGTTGTTTTCTAGGAATGAGTCACACACGCTAGTTTAAAAGTTTTGTTAAATTCCCAAGTCTGTCACCGATAAAAGCCTTTTGTAGATTAGTAACTTGATACAAAACAGAAAAGTTATGTAACACTCAATTGATATACTATCTATGTTTCCATCTTGCATTGTAATAACACCCATCTTAACTCTATTTAAGACAAATCATTGCCAGATGGCTTTCTGGCATTGATTGCATGATATGAAATCTAGTGTAACTAAAAGTTTTTGGTTTTAGTAGCATGTAAATCAATTTAGAAAAATATATGTATTTGAATATAAGATAAAGTTTTAAATTATTTGGCAATAGTAAACTAAACTTTTTTTGTAAATTTTTATTTTCTAAAATCTCATTGAGCTCTTGTGCAATAAGAAACAAGTTACAAAAAAATTAAGATTTATTTACCCCCATTCAAAATTATTAGGAATATAATCATGGAGGTTGAAGTATTTAAAATATTGAACCCAAAATATTTTATTAGGTAAATTCATGAATGCTGAGCATTCACTGTTAAAATATACTAATACTATTGATAGACTGGTAGAAGCCTAAAATCAAATATTTATTAAATATTTATATCCATATCTTTTCATGGCTTGGTAATTCATTTCTCTAGCATTAAATAATATTCCATTGTTGGCATGTACTACACTTCACCTATGTACTACTGACCTTTCACCTATGGAAGGATATCTTGGTTGCTTCCAACCTTTTGTCAGTTATGAATAAAACTATATAGACATTTTTGTGGGTATAGTTTTCATCTTCTTTGGATAAATACCAAGAACTGCTACTGCTGAATCATCTGGAAAGAATATGTTTAGTTTTGTAAGAAACTGCCAAGTTGTTTTCCATTCTTTATTCTCAATAGACATGGAAGAACATTTCTGTTGCTCCACATCCTCAACAACATTTAGTGTTCTGTTGTCAGTGTTCTGGATTCTGGGTATGTACTGGTGTCTCTTTTTTGTTTTAATTTGCATTTTCCTGATGATATATGATGTGAAGCATCTTTTTATATGCTTATTTGCCATCTGTAATATTTTCTTTTGTGAGGTATCTGCTAAGGTCTTTGGCTCATTTTTAATCAGGTTTTTCCCCCATTGTTGAGTTTTAAGGGGTCTTTGTGTATTTTTGATTAACAGTCCTTTGCCAGATGTGTATTTTGCAAATTTTTTTCTCAGTCTGTGCTTTGCCGTTGTGTTTCAGAGTAGACATTTTTAAATTCAGTGCTTGTGCTTTTGTAGCTAAAGTTATTGCCAAAACCAAGGTCATTTAAATTTTCTTCTATATTACCTTCTACATGTTTCATGTTTAGGTTTATAATCCAATCTGAGTTAATTTTTGAGAAGAGTGTATGATATCTGCCTGGATTTATTTTATTTTATTATTTTATTTTATTTTATTTTATTTTATTTTATTTTATTTTATATTTTTACCTTTAGCTTCACCATTACTCCAGAACCATTTGTTTAAAAGATTGTATTTTGCTCTCTTGTATTGCTTTTGCTTTTATAATTAATATAAAATATAATTGATAATATATTCTGTTCCTTTAATCTAGTCTTTCTGTGGTATTACAATATCTTGCTTACAATTATCGTTATGGTAAACTTTTTTTTTAAAGATTTTATTTATCTATTTGACAGAGAGAGATCACAAATAGGCAGAGAGACAGACAGAGGGAGAGATGAGGAGAAGCAGGCTCCCTGCTGAGCAGAGAGCCCAATGCGGGACTCGATCCCAGGCCCCTGGGATCATGACCTGAGCCGAAGGCAGCGGCTTAACCCACCGAGCCACCCAGGCGCCCCATTGCTTTGGTAAACTTTAAAGTCAGTCCTCACACTTTGTTCTCCTTCAACACTATGTTGACTATTGTGAGTCTTTGCCTCTCCATATAAACTTTAAAATAAGTTTGTTAATATTAAAAAAAGAACTTGCTGGAATGCATTAATTGTATAGATAAACTTGGAAAGCAGTGACCTCTTGAGCTTAGCAGGAGATAGACCATGGACATCAGTTGTCACAGTGGTGCCTCTGGCAGAACCTATTGCAAATCCCTAGGCAAAATGAGATCTCAAGGATCTGAGAGAATGTCTAAGAAGTACTTGATACATCCCTTGGGTATGGTTTATTGAAGTGTCCACCTGTCTCAAAGCTGGGGAATCTAGCTAAGGAAGGGAAAATTAGTTATGATAAAACATATCAACAAACATCAATAAATTTTGTAAAACTAATTGTCATGGGTCATATACAATATGACCAACAGAGGGACCATAGGAAGGAAAGCATCAGTTATGTTTATTGTGAATTTTTTATTCAAAATAAAGCAATGTGAGGGGAAGATACAATGAGAAAATTACCATTTTAAGTGGTAAACTTCTTAAAACATGGAATAGGTTTTATATTCTAAGAAGTATATTGAAAAGTAAAACATTAAAAAATAAAATTTTAATTTAAAAAATTATGTAATTTTAAAAAAGGTTAAAAATAGCAGAATCATTTTTCTTATAACTGGAAAATACATTGTATATATATCTATCAAAAATAACTTGTCATGGGGGCGCCTGGGTGGCTCAGTGTGTTAAAGCCTCTGCCTTTGGCTCAGGTCATGATCCCAGGATCCTGGGATTGAGTCCCACATTGGGCTCTCAGCTCAGCAGGGAGCCTGCTTCCTCCTCTCTCTCTTCCTGACTCTGCCTACTTGTGATCTCTGTCAAATAAATAAATAAAATCTTTTATTAAAAAAATAAAAAATAATAACTTGTCATGTCTGGAATCAGGAGCATATGGAAAAAAATAATATCTGAGGACAATACTTCTGCCATGTTTTGTGCCTTGTTAATATTTTAATCAGTCAGGCAACTTTTAGCTTTATTGAAATACCTGCTAAGATACCAGCAGTGCCTTTTGGAGCCCTATGACTATAAAAATTAATTGCAAATATTCAAAATGTTTACTATGGTGTCACTATTTAGGGCCACCACCAAGTATGTTTCAGAAGTAAGCATAACTGTTACTCTTCCGTAAGGCAAAAGGGCACGTTTTCAGGAGTTCCATCTGCTGTACCAGGAGGTGAATAAGGTAATGATTGTTGTCTATAAAATAATTCACTTTTCAATCTAACATTCCTCATTCCACATTATAATAATAAAAACTAGGAGGAGACTAAAACAAACAAACAACTACAACTACAACACCCAGCCTTTCCTTCAGTGGAAAAGTAAATATAACCTTATGAGTAGCCTGAAATTTATTTTTAAATATTTTTAAGATAAACGTTTTTGTTAGAAAACCATATATTTTATATTACTAAGAAATAACAGGCAAAGTTTTATTAACTTCTAAAAAGTCTAGTTACTTTTATTTATCTATTAACTCAACTCTTTATGAAGTAGAACATGATCACACCTATTGTATCTACCCAAGTTTGTATGCTTTGGTTATTTTATTTTTGCTATTTCCTTTCTTAATTTTTACAATATTTGATACATAATAGTATCTTTAAGTCCATCTATGGTTTAACAGAATTTGTTTGAACTTCATAAAAATGTACCATACTTTTTGCACTGTCCTTGTTTTACTTCTCTATTAACTTTCCAAGATTTATTCACTTTAGAGTGTGTAGCTATCGTTTATTTTTATTCCTCCATAATTCTATGTTTACAAATATGTATTTATCTGTACTTTTAAGAAAACTTAATTATATACCATTTCTCATCTCACATAACACTCATGTTACTTCTGCACTTATCAGATATTATGTAACTGAAAACCACAACTTAGCAACAATATAACACCATTTTTCAAAATTAAATGGCTTACCAGAATTCTTTAATTCTATCCTTTATTTGCATTAGATGACCCTTTATCTGGTATTTGGCATTGTTCATATGGAGGAAAGCTTATAAGTTGATATTCCATAAATAGAAGGATTATGATTGATTAATTATTTTCATTTAGAATGCATAGAATATGGTTAATTTAATATTTCTATCTTACTCTCTGCCTGGAACATAGTGCTATCTATGTAATAGCCACTAAAATATTACGTTAATTACCTACATTTTAAACTGCATATTAATAGAAATAACATACAGAACTCTTCTCAGATTGGGACACCTGGGTGGCTCAGTCAGTTAAACGCCTGAGCCTTTAGCTCAGGTCAGGATCTTTGGGTCGTGGGACTGAGTTCTGCAACAGATTCCCTGCTTAGCCGGGAGTTTGCTTCTCCCTCACCCTGCTGCTCCCCCTGCTTGTGCTCTCTCTCACTCTCTCTCTTACAAATAAATAAAATTTAAAAAATAAATACTTCTCAGATAGCTAATATAGAATATCATCTTTGTATTCATCAAAGGGAAAGTGCCATATGATAATGAAATTCAGACCACTTCAAATTCATTTTTTAACCAGTAAGAAAGTACTGGAAACAAGCCAAAAATGTCTTCAATGAATTAAAGAAATAGATTGATTTTCAATATCTTAATGTTTCTAAAATAATTTGCAAGATTTTTATACTAGATATCAGTGTAAATATTCATTATACAAGGATATTCTAAAAATAAACCTGAGAAAACTACTTGACATATATGATGACAAAAACGAGTGTGACAAAGTCAGTTTGGGTAAAACTTACAACAGCTACCACCTGAAACTCTTGTTCTATAATTTAATTATTTTAATTTACAAAAATACAAAAATAATATATCAGAGTAAGTATATTGATAGCTTTGAAGGTATGTTCTGGTTGTGCACTCTTTACTACTTAAAGGGAAATGAAATATTTGATGCTTATGGTGTGACTATATTAAAATTCAATAAGGAATAGAATAAAGACAAAAGATGACCCTTACTTATCCTAAAGATAGACAATGGTATATATGTGCTAGTTGGAGAGAGAATCCAGTCAGTAGATAGAGGATGTGGTAGTGGAAAAAAAGAAAGACACAACGTTTTGGTTGAAACTTAAGCACTATATTTAACAAAGTGAAATTGTGTGTTAATAGCCTTGAATAAAATCCAAAAAATATTTTCAATTCATTGAAGATTATTTAGGAAAAACTTGAAAAATACAACTTGATAAGGATTCCAATAAAAGATTCATAAGCAATACAAGTTTCAGAACTTTCAGTATATTTTCCCTAAAAAGCCATTTGATTTAAATTAAAAAGAATTCTATTTACCTGCCACTTAAATAAGAGGAAATTATTGGGTTTTGTAATAAGTCAATAGAATAAATTTACATATCTTTAGAAAACAGACATGCACACTAATTTAAAAATAATAGTGCTTAATCTGTTCAGCAAACATTTGTAAAATTCCTTGCTGACAGCTAGCTCTGGAGTTCTGCTAGGTAAGTAAGGCCATGTATGTTACTGCTCAGAGTACTGACGCAAAGCAATTGTCCCCTTCACATCCATTTTTTGCTGTTGATATGTCATGCTATGTTGTTTAGAGATCCATAGATGGCCCTACATGAAGGCCTTTTTTTGTGCGTATATGGGTGACTGTGATTTAACTTTCAAATAAGATGGCTCCTGATTTACAATGATTCAACTTATGATATATTTTGCAATAATGTGAAAGTGAAAGTGATTCAGTAGAAACTGTACTTTGAATTTTGAATTTGGGTCTTTATATGGGCCAGTGACATGTGGTATGGTGCCGTCTTGTGATGCTGGGCAGGGGCAGTGAGCCACAGCTCCCAGAGAGCTAGAAGATGACAGGGGTGAACACCTGATATACTTACAACCATTCTATATATAACCATTCTTCTTTTTTAGTGTAATATTTAATAAATTGCATGTGATATTTGATACTTTGTTATAAAATAGGCTTTGCTTAAGATGATTTTGCCCAAATGCAGGCAAATGTAAGTGTTCTGAGTATGTTTAAATAAGGTTAAGGTAAGCTATGATATTTGATAGTATAGGGGTATTAAATGCATTTTCAATTTTTTATGTGTTTCTCTGTACATAACCCCCTTGTAAGCTGAGGAACATCTCTATATGAATATGTAGCCTTGGTATGGCTTACATATTATTGGCATGAAACATCTAGAACAGTACTGTGCCATATAATTGTCTACAACATCAAACAAGTTTCTTGAAAACTTGTGCCAAAGGGGTTATATCTTTAAGGATTCTTATTTCAGAAGGGTTCTCTCAAACGTAAGATTTTTCAGAAGTTAAGTGAAAATCTGACCAAACTAAACATTTTTCCATTTTCCTTAGTGAGCAAAGAGAGCTAAAATCTATCTGCCATTTTCAACACTGTACTCAACGATTGTAATTCTAATTTAAGAACAGATTATTTATATCAAAACCACATGTTGGCCTAATCTTATACAATAATCATAAATCTCACTCAGAGTCTTGGATACTTTTATTTGTTGAGTCTATATGGTACTACGGACATTCATCTTTTTTGAACTCATAGCTTCATGTATGTCTATACTTTTGAAAATATATGCATCATAATTCCATTGTAAAATGTCTGGGTTATAAATTGTGCTATGCTATCAAAATGGTAATAAGAACATACAAATGACCTGATGTAATGAATTGGACCAGATTGCCGGATATCACATTTCATACCAGAAAGATTCGGTGGTAAGTTTTAATATGGCCAGCTATACTTCGACTGAATTATAACTCATTTAAATTCTTTCTTTGTGTACAGTTTTATACATTAGTCAGTGTTATAGTAAATAAGTACTTTGGATAGATGTAAATATGCTGTAATAAAAAATGTTTTTCTTCTTTCTTTTAGTCCTTTTAGCTTGTAAAACTAGCCACAAATACCATGCCTCCCCCAAAATAATTTGCAATACAAATTTATCTCTAAATGAATTTATTGCACAGAAAAAGAATATATATATATATACACATTTACAGTAGACATGTTCAAAAATAGTTACACAACAGCAGGGCCCTAAATGTAATCAGTATAGTTGTTTTGTTTTGTTTTTTTTCTTTAAAAAAAAAGAGGTTATGTGAAATATTGGAATTTTATTTCCAGGCCTAGTATTTAAAGACAGTTAACTACACTTACGGTGTCAACAGCCTCTTTTTGGCAGTATGATTTTATTGGCTCCATGGAATAACAGCTAGAATTTACTATTGCTTATTTCTTTTATGACACACACAGAAAGAAAAATTGACACATTTACTCAAGACCGACCAGAATCATTTTAACCTATCAAAATTGATGGGAGGCCTTCACTGCCAAAGTCACTGCTGGGTTTTCACAATTCATTGCAGACAATCTGCTACTCCCATTATGATAAAGGAGAGAAGAGTCATAATCAGGGAAGAAAGCTAGATTAATACTTGTAATTATCATTGAATTATTTAGCCTGCCATCGGATTATTATTATTAGTGTCATTTCATAATTTTCTCTCATTTTATTAAACACAACTGTGAGTAATTACCCTACCTAATATTTCTCTGTATTGGCTGACTAGCTAGCAAACATTCATGAAAATATCCATTAGCCACACATATAAAATGCTGCATTATGATGCTGTTGAATCAGAACATACCACTACCTGATCCTGTAGCTCTTTGAGGATTTGCAAATCAACTAATTATAAGTTTCTTGGATTCTTCCCATACAATTAGAAAATTTATATTAGAGTCCATGAACATGATTAGTTTTACCATTTTAAACCAGCAATCACACTTTGATTTTTACAACAAAAGCAGGAATATAAACACACACATTTGGATCAGTTTTCTGTTAGTCTGTCTGTACTTCAAAATCCTATTCCTCAAGATAATGCACACCAAAGTTCTGGATTAAACAAGAAATTAGATGGCACCTGAACACTTGGTTTAATATTCTCAAAAGGACTATGCAACTTATTTCTTACATTATGACATTGTTTTACAAAGATCCACACTTTTATAATGTTAATATTTTTAATAATCAAAAAAGTCAATTAATCATGATTAAAAATCAAACATAAAAATTTCTACTTTTTGCTTTTGCCTCCTCCATTTGGAACTTATTTATATCCTGATAATTCAAAGGTCCCTATGTTTATGAAAATCTGGACAGAAATAGCTCTAAGATCCCATTCAGAACTTGATATTAATCTAAGTCTTTTGGCTCCATTTATCCTGAAAGCAAAGAGTAGGACAAATGATTTGATTACTGTTAGTTTATCTGGGAGATTATCCAAGGTAGAAAAGAATGGGAAAATGAGACAGTGAAGAAGCAACTTTGTCAAAAAGGTACATTGTTGATATAATTGTGGATAGAAAATGAAGGCTTGCTTTTACTGAAAGTTCCTGAGAAACTTCTTTAAGTTGTCCTCATAAAGACCTGCTGTCCTCAGAGGACATTAACTCTCCTACACTTTTGGGTTGTGTTGGAGACATTCTAAAATGAGAGATAGAACATGAGATGCTATCAATGTTAAGTAACTGTGATTTCCCATGGAACTATCCACCACAGGTGTGGCTATAATCAGGTGTTGGGCCTTGATATCAGAGGTACTTGAGGCAGTATCATTTTAGGTTAATCACTATATCCTAAATTTCCTAAAACTTCAACTGATAAAACTTTGATTATAAATCTATAAATATAACAATAAATCAACTGTATTCAAATTATTTTCATAGAAATTCACAGACAAAGCATCAATTGATTAATATTTAAATGTTACAAAATACTGAACTGAAAGAATTTGGTTATATAACAACGTGTAAGAAGTAGAACTTAGGTTTAGGTTAGAACTCAGGATGCATTTGAGACTCAGTTAAGAAATTGAATGGAGTGACGCCTGGGTGGCTCAGTGGGTTAAGCCGCTGTCTTCTGCTCAGGTCATGATCCCAGGGTCCTGGGATCAAGCCCCAAATTGGGCTCTCTGCTCATTAGGGAGCCTGCTTCCTCCTCTCTCTCTGCCTGCCTCTCTACCTGCTTGTCATCTCTCTCTGTCAAATAAATTTAAAAAAATCTTAAAAAAAATAAATTGAATGGATGTCTGACTATCTTATAGGTTTGCTAAAAATCAGTGACTTTGTGTTCACGTGTGGCTATGCAGGAATTTTTAACTTTCTCTAAGAAGTTTTAAGATTTGATTATATAATGGCAGTAAAGGATGGGGAAAAGCAAAGTACAAACCCCATAAAGACAAAGACACAGAGTATGAGAAAAGAGTAATAGATAAGAAGAATCAATGCATTTGAGGAAAATGAGAAATGAAATACACAATGATTGTTGATTTTTTTAGGTGGAGAAAACAAAACTAGCTTGCAAGAAGGAAGTAACAGAAGACATGTTGTGATGTGATACAGAATCCTGGAAAAGGCAGTAACGTGGAATAAAGGAGTAGGGAGAGCATCTCAGGTAATTTGGATAGGAAGGAGTTAGGAGATAATTGTTTGATAAATTTTATATGGCCCACTTAAATGCACAGATTTCTCTTCTTTAATTTATATGGAGAACAGGGTGTCCTTTCTCTTCCCTTTCAGAGCACCAGAGGTGCACTCTTTCAGACTGAAAACATGGAAAGCTCAGGACTCACTTGCTTAAGCACAGCTGAGAGAACATATTTCAATTAAGATTTACATTTTGCTGTATGTAGTAGACTGTCAAAAGTGGTTTAACCATATTTTTTCATTTAACAAGAAGACTACAGAGAGTGTTTTCTGGTGTTGGTTCAGAGTCTTAAGAAAGTCCAGTGAACTATCTTAGAGGTTTTCATGGCTTTTTATTCATGGGTGCAAAAATTGCTGTTGGAGTTCTCACTATTAAGCCCACATTTCTGGCAGAAAGATAGAGGTAAAAGAGAATGATATCTTGTAAGACTGATACTTTGTCATATGGTTACAATGTAACTAGAAAAGAGACAATAAAATATTTGATGTTGTTTTAAGTTTCCTTGTTGTCAATCCCTCAGTGCTTTCTGATATTAAAGGAAAAAGTAGATGGATACTGACCTGGCAACTATCAACACCTGTCAGTCTCTCTTGGATAACCAATATCTCTATAATCTCTTCTTCCCAGTAAAATATATATATATATATATATATATATATATATATATTCATAACCCACACTGTGCCATCTCAAGTTACTGCACCAAGATAAAATTACAATGATTTTCAGTCATTCCAAATGGACAAAATACCCTTCCTTATGATATCATGTCTTATAAGATAGATAATTGGCTTGCTACCAATATACCCAGATGTGACTGTGGAAGAGCCAGGAAAAAAATAATAATATTTATTTATTCCTTGGGTTGACCCTGTTTACACAGATGCATTACTATTAGAAAAGGTTGGTTTGGGACATTGGAATGAATTTACTTAATGGGTCTCTATGTAATTGGGTTGGAGGAAATTTTTAATTTCTACAAAAATTATTAGAATTCTATCTTATTCTCTTTTGTTAATTTTCACATGTTAACAAAGCCAATGTTTTTGACTAGCAGACAAGATCTTAAATCCTAACAAAACTCAAATTTTTCCTTTTTTTTTTTAAGTTTGAGAGCCTCATGTTCTCTCATGCTGCTTTAAATAAAACTCAAAAAAAAGGAGCTAAATGGGACAGTAACACCAGACTTTTTATTTTATTTTATTTATCTTATTTTTAATTTAAAAAAAAAGCCTCTTTGCCCGGGCATCCCCTCTGCGAAAGCACAGCATTCCTTGGGAAATCAGAGTCGGGTCTGTGGGATGTGGCTATTGTTTGCCTGAGCTAGTCTCCACAGCACAGTGTAATAAACCCACATGGAGCGAAATCGTCTTTTCCCGGCATCCCCTCTGCCTGAGAAAGTGTGGTTGCGCCTGTGGGAAGAGCCTCAAGGAAAGGGACACGTCAGTTACTGCACTCCCCTGGAGCATGTCTGAGGAAGGTGCAGCACGCTGCCCCCGGGAAATGAAGGAGTCGTTGGCCTTGTTGGAAATGGTCGCAAGCAGGAGAGCCGGCCCTGTCAGCAACAGCGGGTCGGTGGTAAGACAAGTGTCATCCGCTCTCTGTGCGGAGAGACGGAAACCTGGCTGAGAAGGAGACACGAGGGTACAACTAGGTCAGGGGCGCTTTCTCTACTCTGAGGAAGGAGTCTGGGTAGAAGGCATGCCTGTCCTGGGCCCCTGGGCCCAAGGGAACAGCAGCTCCTTGGCCACCTGTCCCAGGTGCAGACATGTGCTTGCCACCAGGCGCCTGCCCTGAACTCGCAGAAGTAGCTCCCTGAAAGAACAGGCAGTCAGATGCCATCTTCCTCCAAGATGTGAAAGCGTTCGCAGATGCACGGGGTGTACAGGGAAGGAGTGGGGACATTCCCTCACTGCTCTCCATCCCAGTGCATGAGCGGTGTGCAAAGATCCTGTTTCCTCTCCTCTCCTGTGGGGAAGGCATTGACATAGTCCCCGAGTCCGTCTGAGCGCCAGAGCAAAAGGCCTAGCGTTGCCTACACCGGGAGATGGTAGTGTGCATAGAGTGCCATCCTAGGCCAAGCATGCTACTGCAGGATTGTGACTGTATCTCCTTATTTCGGCTTGACACGGTGAACCCAGGACGCAAACATGGACCCCGGGAAGCAAGGCCCAAAGGCACCAGCTCTCCTGCCGCTCTTCATCCCTGACGCGGCAGAGCGAACGCCCAAAGCCTTGCTGAGGAAGCAGCAGCGAAGTGCGGTTCACAGCAAGCTGAAAACCTCTGTGATAGCATAGCAGTCGCTGGGAAATCAGAGTCGTTTCTCTGGGCTGCTCTTGGTGGTTGCCTTAGCCTAGTATTCGCAGCACGTTGGGAGAAACCCGCATAGAGTGAAAGCTTCTTTGCCCGGGCATCCCCTCTGGGAAAGCACAGCATTCTTTGGGAAATCAGAGTCGGGTCTGTGGGAAGCTGCTGCTGCTTGCCTGAGCTAGTCTCCACAGCACGGTGTAATAAACCCGCATGGAGCAAAATCCTCTTTGCCTCGGCATCCCCTCTGCATGAGAGAGAAGCGTTGTTGCAACTCTGGAATGAGCCTTAAGGAAAGGGACACGTCTGTCACTGCGATCTCCAGGAGCATGTCTGGGGAAGGTGCAGCACGCTGCCCCAGGGAAGTGAAGGAGCCATTGGCCTTGTTGTTTGAAACGGTCATGAAGTAGGAGAGCCGGACCTGTCAGGAACAGGGGGTCGGTGGTAAGACAAATGTCACCCACTGTCTGTGTGGAGAGATGGAAGCCTGGTTGCGAAGGAGACACAAGGGGACTAGGGCAAGGGTGCATGCTCCACTCTGAGGAAGAAGTCTGAGCAGAAGACATGACTGTCCTGGGCCCCTGGGCCCAAGGGGACAGCAGCTCCTTGGCCACTTGTTCCTGGTGCAGACATGTGCTTGCCACCAGGTGCCTACACTGAACTCATGGAAGTAGCTCCCTGAAAGAACTGGCAGTCAGATGCCATCTTCCTCCCAGAGGTGGAAGCGTTCGCGGAGGCACGGGGTGTCCGTGGAAGGAGTGGGGACAGTCCGTCACTGCTCCTCAACCTAGTGCATGGGCGGTGTGCCGAGATCCTGTCGGCTCTCCTCTCCTGTGGAGAAAGCACTGGCCTAGTCCCCGATTCTGCCTGAGTACAGCATTCTTTGGGAAGTCAGACTCGGGTCTGTGGGATGCTGCTGCTGCTTGCCTGAATTAGTCTCCACAGCACGGTGTAATAGACCCACACGGAGCGAAATCCTCTTTGCCCCGGCATCCACTTTGCCTGAGATAGATGTTTGGTTGCACCTTTGCAAAGAGCCTTAAGGAAAGGGACACGTCTGTCACTGCGTTCCCCAGGAACATGTCTAGGGAAGGTGCAGCACGCCGCCCCGGGACAAGAGAAGGAGCTGTTGGTGTTATTGTCCGGAAACGGTCGCGGTGCAGAAGAGCCGGCCCTGTCAGGAACAGCGGGCCGGTGGCAAGACAAGTGTCGCCTGCTCCCTGTGCAGAGAGATGGAAGCCTCCTGCTAAGGAGACACAAGAGGACGACTAGGGCAGGGGCGCGTGCTCCACTCTGAGGAAGGAGTCTGAACAGAAGGTAGGCCTGTCCTGTGCCTCTGGGCCCAAGGGGACAGCAGCTTAGGGGCCACCTGTCCATAGGGCAGACATGGGCTTGCCACAAGGCGCCTGGCCCTGAACTCGCAGAAACAGCTCCAGGAGGAATGGGCAGTTAGATGCCGTCCTCCTCCAGGATGTAGAAGTGTTCGCGGAGGCACTGGGTGTCCCCGGAAGGAGTGGGGACAGTCCGTCACTGCTCCCCATCCCAGTGCATGGGCGGTGTGCAGGGATACTGTCGCCTCTCCTCTCCTGTGGAAAAGGCACTGGCCTAGTCCCCGAGTTCGCCTTAGCGCCAGAGCAAAATGCCAAGCCACGCCTATGCCAGGAGATGGTAGTGGGCATAGAGTGCCAACCTAGGCCACGCACGCTGCTGCAGGGTTGAGGCTGTGTCTGCTTATTTCGCCTTGGCAGTTTGAACCCAGGACACGAAAATGGAGCCCGGGAAAGCAAAGCCAAAGAGAAACTAGCTCTCCCACAACTCTTCTTTCCTGATGCGACAGAGTGAATGCCCAAAGTCATGCTGAGGAAGCAGTGACAAAGTGCTGTTGGTTCCAAGCCCAAAGCCTCTGGGAAAGCACAGCATTTGCCGAGAAATCAGAGTCAGTTCTGCTGGCTGCTGTTGCTGCTTGCCTTAGCCTAGTATTCACAGCAAGGTGGGAGAAACCCCAATACAGAGAAAGCCTCTTTGCCCGGGCATCCCCTCTGGGAAAGCACAGCATTCTTTGGGAAATCAGTGTTGGGTCTGTGGGATGCTGCTGCTGCTTGCCTGAGCTAGTCTCCACAGCACAGTGTAATAACACGCATGGAGCGAAATCCTCATTGCCTGGGCATCCCCTCTGCCCGAGAGAGAAGCGTGGTTGAGCCTGTGGAAAGAACCTTAAGGAAAGGGACACGTCTGTCACTGCAATCCCCAGGAGCATGTCTCAGGAAGGTGCAGCACACTGCCCTGGGAGAAGAGAAGGAGCCGTTGGCCTTGCTGTTGGGAAACAGTCGTGAAGCAGGAGAGCCTGCCATTGCAGGAACTGCAGGCGGGTAGCAAGAAAAGTGTCACCACAGTCTATGATGATACTTTTGAGTCAAGGCTCATGTACTCTACAGGTGAGACTACAGTGTAAAATTTTTAAAGGCAACGTGTTTAAAGGCAACATCATGAAAGAATGTTTGGTGGATTGCTTTGGTTTTCTATTCATGGTATCAGATGAGTTTAAGGGAGCATAATCCAATAAAAAATTTAAAATTAATTTTAAAAAATAAGAAAAAAAACATTTTAATATCTTTGCTTTTGTGGTTCCTGCAAATGAAACTACAAGAAAGGGATGAGAACATTTTTTTCTGTTTGTTTTTCTTCAATTTGGACCTCCTCCTTAGGTCTCTGATCAAAGAATGCTTACACAGACTCTGTAGTGTAGAAAGGATAAAATATCATATTACAAAATATTCTATTCCTATCCTTTTGTATACCCAGAACAATAAGTTAATATATGTGCTGCCAAAGGAGCACACCAGAGCAATAAGTTAAATGAAGATTGTACTGGGAAGATAAAACTATTATAAAATGAGTGGGTTTTGAATGGGACATGAAGGGAGGACTTGTGAGTTAGGAAAATATATATATATATATAAAGACTTAATGAAGGTTTAATTAAAGCATAACAACTATGCTGTATTACTGAAATATATTAAAATGATGATATGGAAATACCTTCCTATTACTTAAAATCTCACAGAGTAACATCAAATCACCTATTAATCCTTTCTACTAGCAGCTGTTCCTCTTTGTTTCACTTTACATAACATGTGATGGATTGACATTTGTAGAAATAAGGGGGAAACATGGAAGAAAGTGAACAATTAGAAAGGATCAAAATACAGTAATAAACCAGGTAAATAACCAGTGACTATTAACTATAATGTAAATATATGCTGTTTCAATGCATGCACATTTATAAACTGAGAATTTTCAGGAGTGACAGACAATGTAGAAAATCTAGATGGTGTTATAGAAAATTCCATAAAACCCT
>NW_026740018.1:12129-17779 GCF_022355385.1 Mustela nigripes | reverse complement strand
GAGGGTGCAGAAGCGGATGCAGTGGAGGAAGCCAAACACCCTCAGCAAGGCCTGGGGGGCGGGCGGGGAGGCGCAGGCTTGAGGTCTCCTGGCCTGGTGGGACTGGGTGGGGAGGTCACGGTCACGGCAGTCCCCAGAAGGTGGAGGAGGGTGCTGCGGGGGTGGGGGGTGCTGGAAAGGGGAGACGGAGTCATGTGGCGGTCTGTCCATCCGTTCCAGGCAGCAGGAGGAGAGATTACTCAGCAGCTTTGGCCTCAGCCCCATCCGCCTTGCCATCCACCTCCTCGTCCGAGCAGTCGCCAGCACCTTTCCGGGCCATCCGGCGGGGCACGACAAACGGCAAGTCCCCTCGCCTGGGGACAGAGGCACAGGGTCAGCAGGGCCGGCCAGGAGGGCAAGTACAGCTGGCACCCCTCCAAGCCATCTGTAGACGGACACCAGGCCCCAGCGCCCTGGGCAGTGGGCCAAGAACCGGGGAGCCTGGAGAAACACGGGCTCCCACTTCATTCCAAATCACCAGTGAGAAGCCGTGGGGAAGCCGGGGCTGACGGCGAGAGAGAGGCCCAGCAGCAGACGCAGTCACCCGCGCGAGACACACGCCAGCCCGCACACCCGGGCTCCGACGACGCAGCAGCGGGGCAGACGGAGACACGGGGACCGCACGCGGGACGGGACCCCGACGCCTACTCCGGGTCGCGCGCACAAAGCTATCAGCGACGGGCTGGAAGGCGGCCTCCTGTCGCCTTCACGCCGAAGGGAGAGAAGCAGCGGGAATCCCGGGAAAAAGAGCCTCTGCCTGCCCCGCCGGCTCCCCCTCCGGCAGCAACGCTCCGCGAGAGCGCACAGCCGCGCCTCCCCGCGGGCACAGGCGCCGTGAAGGCCGCGGGGCCGCCTCAGCCGGCGCCCCCAGGCCCCCAGCGCGTGCCGGGCCGGCCGGGCCCCCGCGAGCGGCCGCCAGGGCCCCACAGCCAGCCTGGAGCCCCTCCGGGCCGGCCTGGTTCCGCCGGCGGGGTTTTCCCAGAGACGGAGCGCAGGGCTCACTCGGGAGCCCCGGGAGCCGCACGGGCGGAGACGGCGCGGCCCCGGACGCAGACGCGGGCGGCTCCTGGGAGTTTCGTCTGAAACGAGCTTTCCGGCGCCCCGAGCTCAGGGAGGGGAGGCCGCGGCCACGGGGCTCACCTGAGCTTGTTCTTGAGGGTGCTGACCTCGCGGTTCATGGCGTCGGCGGTCTCCGTGGCGTCCTCCAGCTCGCGCTGCAGCTTCCGGCGGGAGGCGTTGGCCCGCTGGGCCTCCTCCTCAGCCTCCTCCAGCTGCCGCTTGAGCTGCTTCAGGCGGGCCGACGCCTTGTCAGCCTGTGGAGACCAGAGGTCGGGTCAGGCGCCACAGCCGGAGAGGCCCACCAGGCCCCGCCGCCTGGTGCACGCGCTCGCGCGCACGCACACGCTCCCACGCACACGCGCGCGCACACGCATGCGCACACACCCGGTCCTTGAACCCCTCGGCCTTCCTCCGCTCGTCATCGACCTGCAGCAGAGCGTCCTTTAGCTTCTTCTCAAGCTGACACACCTGATTACAGGCTTCCTGGCGCTTCCTGCGGTACAGAGACGTGGCGGCTCAGGGACCCCGGCTCAGAGGGTCCGGCCACACCACTCCACACCGGCTGGACGACCTGTCCCCGCGCCTCACGGGCATGTCCCCCACGAGGAAGCCCCCAGGCGGAGGCCGGCCCATCTCCACCCAACACCCACGACGTGCTTGGTCTCCTGCGGGGGACGCACGGCGACAACTCCATTTCACAGAGGAGGAAGTGGCCTCCGGGGAGGGGGGACACAGCCCAAAGAGCAGGTACGTAGCAAGGAAAGGGGAAACTGAGATTTGCAACCCAGTGTGACCTGCCCATTACCTCCAACGACGCCCCAGTCTTGCTGAGCCCACAGACTAGCTGCCCAAGCAGGCAGCAACCGCCACCTCTGCCTGATTCAGGCCCGAGAGACATTTGTCCGAAGCCCCAACTCTAGAGGTGGGCCCATGGACTCCTACGCAAACTTAGAAGCCCCAATGGAAGGGATGAGCAGCCATCAGGAGGGGGACAACAGTCTCTGGGCCTCGGGCAGCAACAGAGGGGTCTGCAGGCTGAGTCCGCGATGGGAAGGAACACCTACTTGGTCTCGTTGTCCAGCTGCTCCTCCAGCTGTGCGATCTTGGCCTCCAGGGCAGTGATGGAAGCCTTGTACTTGGACTTGACAGAGCCCTCCATCTCCTGCAGCTTGACCTTGAGCTACTTGTTCTGGCGCTCCAGCTGCTGTCGCACATTCTCATTCTTCTGGGCGTGACTGCGCTCGAAGTTCAGGTCGGTGTTGATCTGGTCGATCTAAAGGAAGGCAGGCTGGTGACCCCAGGAGGGCTGGGGCGGGGGAGCTCCCTGGGGCAGAAGCGGGGCCACTGGTTCCTCAAGAGCCTCAGAAAACACTAGGCCCTCGGGCCCCAAGTTCACGAGTTCTGGTGCCTCCTAGAAAAGGGAGCTCCCCCACAGCCAGGGTCCAGAGAATGAAACCAAGGGAGACCTTCACAGGTGCCAGGACACCCTCTCCGAAGCCCAGCAAGCCCTAGGCTCCTGCCAGCATGGTCTCGGAGGAGTAGAGCCTGGTGCAGGAAAATGCCAGGCAGCCCTGGCCCCACCCACCTGCAGGTCTGCCTTCTTTAGCCGGTTGTTCTCCAGCCCTGTGTTGCCCAGCTCCTCCTCCAGCTCCTCCTCCAGCTGGGCAATGCGGGCCTCCAAGCGCCGCTTCTCTTCCAGCGCCAGGGCTCTGGGTGAGAGCGGGGAGCAGTGAGACAGGGCCTGTCCCAGAGGATGGGCACACCTGCCCTCAGCTCAACATGCCATGCCATGGCTCACCCTTTGCCGCTGCTATTGGCAGTCTCGTCAGCCAGTTCATCCCGCTCCTGCTGGGCCTGGTGCTTGGCACGCTCGGTGGCTTCCAGTTCCTGCCATGAGAATGTGGACTGTGACCATCTGGGACACCCCAAAGTCCCTTGAGCCCCCCCCCCTCCCATTCCTGGAACTCGCAGCACCATGCTCCCCCAGCCCCTGGCCCTTCCTCTCAAACCCCCTCCCAGGTCTGCCTCCTCCATGAAGCCCTTCCTCACGAGCCCCTCTGGCTTACAGGGCTGATTCCTCCCTCTGAGACCATGACTTAGGCACCACATTTGCAAAGCCCCTCTCTCTAAGTGTTACAGCCAAGTCAGACTGGGGAGGTAGAGGTAAATAAAAAACTGTCCTGTGCTAATGGGATCTGGTCCCTCTGCATTCTGGGGAGACCGGAAGTCGGGAGGACAAGGATGGGAGTTTGGGTGAGAGCAGAGTCTGAAAGCCAGTTGGGTAAGGTGGTCCCAATAGAGAGCCACACTTGATCTCAGAGGGAGGGCTGACCCCAGGCCCAGGCTCGAGGGCACAGCCATGAGGACAGTGTGGACGAGGACATGCCCAGACACCCAGCCCCAGTAGGAGCACCAAGTGGCCCATTAACCTCAGGCTGAAGAAGACCGCCTAGAGCAGAGGGAGGGCTCTAGCGATACACCTCTTGTGTGACCCACAAGGCAGCAAGGGGGACACGCGGTGGTGCCGGAGCATTTGGGAAAGCGCCCTCCCCTTGCCAGGCGTAAACACTCAGCAGGAGGTGGGGAGTACCAGGAAGCTTCATTTCATGCAAGGGAGCTGGCCCCAAATGGTGACAGTTTAACTCATACACACAGTTTAGTCACACCAGGAAGCCCGGCTATTTTACGAAACCCTGCAGGGACTTCTTTCACAAAGCCAAGCCCACCCCCAACCCACTGCTGAAGTTGGCCTGTTGGCTGCCAGTTGGGCCACTGGGCGGCCCAGCCTGGCTGGGCAGAGGCCGTAGGCTGCCCCCTGCTGGTGACCCCGAGTGCCCTCCTGGGGCCTGGTCCACGTCCTGCAGCTGGATCCTCTCGGCCTCCATGCTCTTCACCTTCTTGTTCTCCTTGGCCTGAACCAGGATGTGACACAGGTATGCCCTCCAGTTCCCGCATGTAGTTCTTCATCTGGGCCTGGGCTGGGCAGGAGATGCTTGGTACCCCCCACAGCCACCACCCCAACCTGAGAACCTTGGCCTGCTTTCAGCCTGCTGCCACATGTAACCTTACAACTTTAACAGTACAGGGCAAAATAATAAGGACACAGATCTCTTTAATCCTTGTCGTTTTCACATATTTTTGACAATCGGGTTTTACAAAGCACACCTTCAGCGGTGTCAGTCACGGGCTACCCATCAGCCCCAGCTGCAATCCAGGCTACACTTTTTACAACATCCAGTTGACCTGAATGCGATTCTCCAAGGCCGCTCCCTGGGACACCAGCTCCTCTGAGTCCACACCCACCTGCCAGGTTAGCCCCCACAATAGGGAAAAAACACATTTCCTTTGTTCTCCTGTGATTGGTTCTAACTCTAAAGATCTTAGTCAAATAGATTTGTTTCTTTTTTCCTTCTGTGGATAAATCCTAAACTGGGACTCCTCAGACCAGATGGTAACAGGTACAACTGCCCTACGACTTCGCCCACAGACCCTAAACTTTTTCTGCGGCTGGTTTTCGTTGTGTGACATGGCTTCTCAGAGCTAATTTTTAAAATGTGTGTTATCTTTGGGGCACCTGGGTGGCTCAGTTGGTTGAGCATCTGCCTTCAGCTCAGACCATGATCCCAGTATCCTCGGATTGAATCCACCACCAGGCTCCCTGCTCAGCGGGGAGTCTACTTGTCCCTCTGCCCCTGCTCCCCCTCCCACTCGTGCTCTCTAATATACAAAATCTTTTAATAAATAAAGAGAACAGAGTGAAATTTGTTACCTTTCACGTATCTTGACGAGCACAGAATACTGTATGGACATACTGATGAATAACTGTGTCATACACCTGAAACTAACATAACACTGTATGCTAATGATGTTGAAGTTATTAAAATAAAAAACATAAGTAAACAAAATCTATGATCTTTAATTATTGGTGAAGTGAGAATTTTCCAAGTGCTTGTTCTGTGATGTGGGCTGCACGTGGGGGCCTATGCTCAGCTCAGAAGCTTCAGTCACTGTCCACTAAGGCTGTATCGGGTTGGGACCCGGTCCAAGACCCGGGCCATGTCTGGTTTACTCTACCACCAAGTACTATCTATGTCCCTATGTCACTGTGTTTCTAGGTTTACATGCATTTCCTTGTTTAATGCACACACAGTCAATGATTTTACTGCAAGTTTGCTTTCTGCTCCAGGGCTGAGGGCACCCTGATCAGCCGTGGAGAGGGGAGGGTGGCATCCTTCAGCACTTGTCAGCCACTGACCAGTGCCGGGGCGCCACCTGAGCCCAGAGCCTCGGGTGCAGCCGCGCCCCGCACGGCCCGTGGCCTCACCTGCAGTTTGTGCAGCTGCTTGATGGCCTCATCTCGGTTCTTGTTGGCAGAGTCGAGGTGGGCCTCCAGGTCTTTCAGGACTATCTCCAGCTTCTTCCGAGCAGCCACCTCCATCAACCGCTGCTTCCTCTCATCCTCCAGTTCTGCCTCCATCTCCCGCACCTGGGGGACAGGCCGATGGCTCAGACAGCAGCATCCACACCCAGACCCTGCCCCGCTCTGAGCCCA
>NW_026740018.1:0-9129 GCF_022355385.1 Mustela nigripes | reverse complement strand
AAAAAAAAAAAGTTCATGTGTTTATGGGGTGAGGTGGAAGATAATGGCCAAGAAACCAAGAGATAGAAAGATGTGAGGTCCAGGAAACAGGAAAATTAACATAGACAGAAAGGAACCCAAGGAATACAGCAGGCATGCAGCAGACCTAGAGAGCAACCAGCCCAGAATGGAATGAGAAGTGAAGAGTTCTATGGGGAAAGGGGACTTAAAATAATATATATGATATAATATCTTATCTAATGGACAGTTCAAAAGAAATTGAGGAAACGTTGAAGGTAATATTGCAAGGAGTAGAAAAAACGGCAATTAGAAATTCAGGAAAAACTAAAGCTGTACAAGAAAGCATGTACCGAGTGCCTGGGTGGCTCAGTGGGTTAAACATCTGCCTTCAGGTCAGGTCAGGATCCCAGGGTCCTGAAATCTTGTCCCACATCAGACTCCTCGCTCAGTGGGGAGCCTGCTTCTCCCTCTGCCTGCTGCCTCACTCTCACTTTCTGACAAATTAATAAGAATCTTAAAAAAAAAAAAAGCACATAAACCATATTTCACAAGTTAGCTTTACAGTAAAAATACTGAAAACATCACACATATGTAAACATTCTTATGTGATTTTTAACTTCTAGAACAAAAGAGACCATTTAAATATAAGAACCAAATGTGCTTGTTGCCAATATGTAAATCAAAGTACAATGGTAGAAGTTGGGAGCTGCACCACTGAAGAGAGGAGGAGGGTTGATATCTTCATTTTGCAAAGTGAGGAGCCCCAAAATACCAGCTATGATTGAGAAGCTAGGAAATGAAGAGGTAAGAAAGGAAAAAACAAACAAACAAAGGTGTAAGTAAATTGCTTACCACTAGAAAGATTTCTAACTGAGGTCATAAATTTAGTTGATAGAAGGATATTAGGAGAAGGTGGGGAGGTGTGTAAGAAAAAGCATAAAAGTAAGTGAAATCATCATCTGCCCTAGTAAGAAACAAATAGCTCATATTGCAATTTAAAAATCAAGGGAATGAAGTTAGCTATCGTGGTGGGTGACTACTGCTTTGCACCAGGCAACGTTCTAAGTGATTTGGACACATCGACTCATACATTAGTTCTCAGCATGACTCTGTAAGAAAAAGAACTGAAGCCCAGAAAGGGTCGGTACCCAGCTAATGCCAGAGCCGGAATTCAAATCCAGACTCCCTGTCTCCAGAGCCTACACTCTCACCTGTTCTGTTCTCCCAGTATAGGAATATCATATAAAGATACTGATTAACCACCTAAAGGAAAAGCAATGCGTTAAAAGTGATTGTTTTTAATTGGGAAAGTGGGTGAGCAGAGACCTTGGGACTAATGGATTTGTTTTAACCAATGCGCTTGTTACTATGATTTTTTTTTAAGATTTTATTTATTTATTTGACAGAGATCACAAGTAGGCAGAGAGGCAGGTAGAGAGAGAAGGGGGAAGCACGCTCTCTGCCAAGCAGAGAGCCCGATTCAGGGCTCGATCCCAGGACCCTGAGATCATGACCTGAGCTGAAGGCAGAGGCTTAACTCACTGAGCCACCCAGGTGCCCCTTTTTCTTTAATTTTAAGAAAGTGGAATTCCCTTTAGAGCAGTGAGTAAGGCTCATCTCGATAATGGGCTGCTTTCTGGCATCACCAGGTTCAAGATGATAAGAGCCAGTGGATAAAGTACCCATAAAAACTCAGCCTGACTCCTGATGTGACAAGTGGCAGCATGGGAGAAACCTCGGTGGTTGATAAAGTAAGTTCTCTAAGAAAAGTGGGATGATAACATAGGTTCAATGAGAATAATCAGCGCGAACGCCACCCTTCCACCAGTAAAGGGTCTAGCCATCCCTCGCCCACTCCCACAGGCACCCATGGCTTTTCCTCCACTCAAAGGTAGCAAGACACCTTGGAGGAAAACTGAAATCCAGGGGCCTTCAATAGCTCCTACTCCAGAAGGAAAGGATGCTTCAGGGATGTTCGGAGCGGTGCTCAATAGAGTACCCACTGGTGATCCTACCAAATTACACAGAATAATAATGATACTTGATAATGATTATTCTGATCATGTTTAATTGGGCCAGGCTGAGTCTGTGAAAGGCCGTGAGCTCCTAACAATGTTCAAAGGAGAAGAGCTGAGACCAAGTGCACAGAAAAGGTAGATACAAAGGTGAAAAGTTGTAATGCAAAACGGAATTAGTATAATGGGGACTGTTTCACGGTTAATTAATCCTAATAAGAAATGGAGTCTTTTTTTTTTAATAAAGATGTTATTTATTTGAGAGACAGAGAAAGCGAGAGAGCATGAACAGGGGGAGGGAGGGAGGAGGGGCAGGCAGAGGGAGAGGGAGAAGCAGAATTCCTATGGAGCAGGTGTCCCAGGCAGCGAAATGACATCATGAAACACAAGGACCAAGAGCAAAAGCAGAGAGCAGCGGCACTGTGCGGGCAGAAAGAGCCAGACCCCGGATGACACCAAACATTTGTCAATGTGTCTGCACTTTCGGGCCCAGCCTTCCCGTCCTCTGCTATTCTGGGCCCGGCCCTGACCCTTGTCTTGCGCCTCAACTGGGTTTGATGCTGGACAATGCTCCCTCGTCTTAGTACCCAGCGTGTCCCTGGCTAGCCTGCAGATCGCTCAGTTCCTGGCAAGGCTGGCAGGAGAAGAAGGAGGGAAGAAACCTGCCCCTGCGCACCTGCAGGACACGGAGCCCTCCCGTCCCCACCTCCCATCCCCAGCGGCTCTGGCTAAGCTCTCCGGAGGCAGCAGGACAGAGAATCTCCCCAAAGCAACTCCCAGGAATGGCTGCAGGCAGGCTCCTCGGGCAGGGAGGGAAGGGGAGCCAAGGACAGGACCAAGTTCAAACTCCTTAGCCTGCCCCCATCCCCAGTTCCCTGATGCTCCTGCTCCTGTCGTCCTCACTGATCCCTGATTCCGTGTTACCTTGGTGCGGGCACCCTCAAGGACACCTCGTTTCCCTGCTTCATGTCCAACATGAAGCTTGAACTCACAACCCTGAGATGGAGAGTTGCAGACTCTAGCCAGGCCTGAGCCGATCGTTGCTTCTGATCACACCTCAGCCTCTAGGCCATTGCTTAGGCTGCCCCCTCCCCAAAATGCCTTTCCCCACCTTCCTCACCTTGTAAAATTTACCTGTGCTTAGAGGCCCCGCTCAACCACTGCTTCCCCTGCCGTCTTCCTCCGTGGACCCTCTGGGTGCCCCTTCAGTGTGTGCTGTCCTGACCGCAGTCCTCTGTGTGTTCTCCTCTCTTGGACTCTGAGCATTGGCGCAGCCCTGCCTATTCCCTGCTGCAACTCCTGTTCCAGGGCCTTCCCAGGGAACCGGGAGCTGGGCTCAGATCCGAGGTGTGGGAGCACAGCACACCCAGCTTCCCTCACTGCTGAGCAATTCCACTTGTTTTCTGGTCTATCCTGATGAAGCGCTTGTCCTAGCCGAGAACACAGAAGACCATGCCTCAGATTTCACACGAATTACCCTCCTGATTTAATGTGCTTTGGACAGTCCTCCCAGAATTTGAGTGTTTTCATTTATTTCCTCATGCCTTCATACTCCCGCCATAGTATTGTTTATGTGAAGAGAAAGAGGAAGAGGAAATTGCAGTAAAACATGGGTGTCCGGATGCCTGAGCCTTAGCAGGAATTTCCAAAGCCTCCCGTCCCCCGGGGTGGCCAGGCCAGGTCCGGATGTCGGGCCCGGCTCCCTCCACCCTCACCCCACTTTGTCTGCGAACTGCCGCCAGGAACATGGGGAAAAGGGGGGAGGCCATTTCCTTCCTGCCCTGCAGGATCCCCTGAAGACACAAGAAAAACCATGTTCCTTTGGAGAGTAGGCAGCACCCAGTAAACCTGTCCTGAAGGAGAGAAGAAGGAGGAGGAAGAAGAAAAAGAAGGAGAAGAAGGGGATGAAGGAGGAGGAAGAGGAGGAGGAGGAAGAGGAGGAGGAGGATTGAAGAAGGAAAGGGGACATGGGCGGGGGTTGGCGCTGGGTGGCTCAGTGGGTTAAGCCTCTGCCTTCGGCTCAGGTCATGATACCGGGGTCCTGGGATCAAGCCCTGAATCGGGCTCTCTGCTCAGCAGGGAGCCTGCTTCCCCCTCTCTCTCTGCCTCTTTGTGATCTCTCTCTCTGTCAAATAAATAAAATCTTAAAAAAAAATGAAAGAAAGAGAAAGAGAAGGGGACAAGGGAAGGAAGGGGAGGAGTGGGAGGAGGAGAAGGAAGAACCAAAAGATTTGTGCAAAATCAATCAGTAGATCCCAACAGGACTTAAGTATAAGCTAGAAAGAAAAATCTACAAATGTCCTGAGGATAATATTTTTAAAAAATAATGTTGATTTGGAGGAACTTTTCTAATCAATATGCAAATGCTAGATGCCATAAAGGGAAAGTTTCAGTTATCTGCCCTATTAACAGCTAAAAATTGCACAGGACACCATGACCCAAAGTCAGACTCCAGCGAGAGGCCAGGAGGCCCCACCCTCGACCCTTGGACCAGCAAAAGCCGAGCGCCCACGAAACACGACAGATCCTGGGAATCCCCATGAAAAGCCTGAAGTCAAGTTCTTAAGAGAATCCCCAGGGAGGAGACTCACCCAGACTCACACAGTTGTCGCAGGCAGGGCAGAAGGGAAGACCAGGCCTCCTGAAGCAGGTGTTGGTAAGAAACGAGATTTTTACAACCTGAAGACTCCTAGGTTTACCTCTGCCAGCAAACACACGGATCTAAGTTCATGCCCTTCTCATCAACCCAGGAGACTATAGTTTGGTCTTTCAAGATTCGAAGCCTGGAGCACGCTGCAATGTGACGCTTCTCACCCCTGGTCCCTCTCTTCCCTCTGCTGCGGGCACACAGGCCGACCTCTTCTCTTCCTGCCCCACAGTGGGTGGAACAGAGACCCCAGTGGGGAGCAGGGAGCAAAGCCCAGATATCTCCCTGCTCTGTGTCCTGGTCACGGTCATGGTCACGGTCATAGTACCCTGGGCCAGTCACTCCCTGTCAGGTCCTCAGGCGTCCTGCAGGCTGGGCCCTGCGCAGACACTCAGAGACACTGTGGGCAACACAACCCTGAGTCCTTGTACCTCAAAAGGAAATCCTTTGCTGGGGGCCGCCAAGAGGCTCTGTCTCACCTGCCCTCCACCTGCTCTGCTTCCACCCAATTCTCCGAAGGCTTAAGCACCCCGACATCCACCTTCCATCTGTGTCGCCTGCTCAGGTCACACGTAGTCTACAACCCCAGCTGAGCGGTATCCCCCTCCCTCTCCACTGTTTTGGGGGCACAGGGGGAGGGGAGAAGCAGTCAGACAAACCCGGCTACAAATCCGGGCTGCGTCCCTGCTCCATGTGGGACCTGGGGCTGGAACTGCAGGTTCCCCCACATCCACAAAATCGTGACAACACCCAATCCTTTCCTGACAGAGCTGTTTGGAGGGGGAGTCCACGGGCAGGGCCACACCCCTGAACTCACCCAGGGATCGTCCTCGGAGCTGAGACACATCCAGGGGTTCATGCCTAGGTGGACCCGGGTGTGTGTCTGGGCAATAACCACACCTCGGGGCCCAGATATATCGGGGACCTAAAGGGAAACTGAAAGTGTCCATGTCCCAGCAGCTCGTGAGGAAACAGACATGTCCGGGCGGGTCCACCCTCCGCAGTCCTGACTCACTCAGAAGAACAAGCCCATGCCTGACATTCCAGGTCCTTCTCTGCTCAGACCTACTTGCCACTGACAGACTGTGGGACCCTCAGCAAATGACTCCTGCTCCACAATTTGAGGTCCCTGAGAGCTGTGGCCTGAGGGTCACATGCAGGCATGGCATGGCCTTCGGACCTCGCCAGGCTCCAGGATCACAGCCACGCAGTGCAGCGGCCAGGCAGGGGCTGCAGGCCCCTCCAGTGAGGATTCAGTGTCTCTGACCTGCAGGGACGAGTGCCAAGTCCGCACCATCTGGGGAACTGAAAGATCAAGTGACTATAAAATCAAGCTCCTCTTGATCCCCAAGGATCACAAGGAAAGTCACCCAGGTTCCAGAGTGGCGGTCTTGGGCAACATCTCTGGTCAATAAGCCATGTCAGCCCTCTGATGGTGACCCCGGCTCAGTGGGAGAGACACCCTCACACCACAGAGGAAGCGGTTCGGCCGACGCCACAGCACCATCAGATGGGGACAATCAGCAGACATGGGCTCACGACCAGCACCCCCACCCCGTCTATCCATCCCGTGGGGACACGTGCTGGGCTCGGCCCTGCTGGACCTTAGGACTCGTGTTTCAGAGCAGAGACCCCACCTGCTGGGTCTCCCTCTGTCTAGGGACTGGGGCGGGGGTGGCCCGAGTAGGGGCTGCAAACTGGACATCAGATAGCGGGGACTTCTGAAGCCATCAGAGTGGCTGGCAGAGACCCACACCTGAGGGGACGGCGTCCATGCTGCCAGCACCTGGTCACTCATGGGTGGTGGAAGGGGAGCCACGGGTCGGGATCACTTGTGACCAGACCACCAGTGTCACCCTAAGGACAACCTTATTGGTCTTTGCTCAGATGGGTGGTCAAATCCGGCCCCGAGTAGCAATTGTCAGCTTCAGGACGGTTCAGAACTAAGTATAAAGACGACAAAATCACATGCGTCACCTTCATATTTTTATGTTGAAGCAAAGTAGATATGTGTTTCATTTTAAGGTATGTATGAAGTTTAAGAGAACTGGACATATTCTTAGAGAGAACAAAGTGGCTTCTGGGTTCCAATTTAAAACAGGTAAGGAAGTGACTGACCGACATGAACGATTTCAAGTTGAAAGGCAGCCTGCTAAGTCCCAAGGATGTTGCAAACAAGCTTCAGCCCAGAGGAAGCAGCCTCAAGTTCCACAGATCTGGAACTGGATGGGTAAGGAGTGGCAGGCATCAGGGGAGGGAGCTGGGAGAGCCACTCCAGCAGACATCTCTGGGGCAGGTGCCCGGGCCACCACCAACCTCTGCCCCCAGCAGTCAGGAGACCAGAAAGATTCTTGTCTGGAGTCTCTGCAGCGCTGAAGTAAAGCCTGAAAAACAGTAGAGCATCTAGTTGCTGTGGAAAACAGCATGGTGCTTCCTCAACAAATTAAACATAATTACCATACAACCCAGCAGTCCTACTCTGGGGTATGCACACAAAATTATTCAATAGAGTCTCGAGGGGTGCCTGGATGGCTCAGATGGTTGAGCGTCAGACTCCTGGTTTTGGCTCAGTAGTGGTATCAGCATTGTGGGACTGCGCCCCATGTGCTGGGTATGGAGTTGCTTAAGATTCTGTCCCTCCCTTTCCTTCTGCCTCTTCTCCCCTCCCATAGAAAGGGAAAAAAGGAAAGAAAGAAGAGTCTGAAAGAGACATGTATACTCCCATGTTCAGAGTGTAAGAGGTTAATTGGACACAAAGGTGGTCAGGGCCAGGGTCCCCAGCAAGCAAACCGCGACCCAGGATAGCTAAGCCCAAACCACACTAGCATCGTGTTGGGCAGCCTCTGAAGGAGTGATGTCTGAAAAACATCCTGAAGCACAACAAGGGACCATGAAACATGGGTCAGCATCCCAGGCAGGGATAGTTTGTTGCCTGATGTCAGCCCCAAAGACCAGCAACATGTGAACAATAACCTGAGAGGAAGACAAGTACATGATCAAAGCCCTCAGGGGCACACCTTAACAGCCAGTCCCCAACGGGGCCACACTCAGGATGCTTAAGACAGGTCCTCAAAAGGGCTGAAATACCCCTAGATTGGAAAGCCAAAATGGTAAGCCCTTTCGGGTCCCCTCCCTCTCTGGGAGCTTTGTCCTGCTGCTCAATGAACTTCACCTTGCTGCCCACCACTCTTCATCTGGTGTACCTCATCATTCTTCAAAGCAGCATGACCAAGAACTATGGGCACTAAGGGAACAAAAATCCTATAACAATAGCAGTATTATCCCAATAGCCAAATGGCAGAAGCCACCCCAGGACCCTCAACGGATGAATGGATAAGAAAAAGATGGGCCATCCCTACAATGGAATGTCACTCGGCCTTATGAGGAAGGCAGCTCTAACATCTGCTACAACATGGATGAACGTCGAGGACATGGTGCTTGGTGAAATAAGCCAGCCACCCAAAGACAAATGCCACGTGAGTCCACTTAATGAGTTACTTGGTCATATTCATAAATACAAAAAGTAGATGGTGGGTGAAGGGGCCTATGGGAAGGGAGAGAGGAGTGAGTGTTTGCTGGGGACAGAGCTTCAATTTCATAAGATGAAGAGAGCTATGGGGACCGAGGGGAGTTTAGTGTCGGTCTCAGCCCATTGATCATCAGTGTCAGGGTTGGAATGGCCCTTGGGTTTCTCATTCTGACAGCAAGACGCCCTTCAGCAACAGCCATCAGGCTACAGACAGGATAAAGATTTATTAAGTGCTAGACCCGAAAATTACGCAGCATGTCTGGGTCACATCGAAAGTTCATGGGGAGGGAGAGTGCACTCACCCAGGGCCTGGGGCTCTTTTATGCAGGTTGAGGGTGGGAGCCAGGGTTTTGTGGGCTCACTCCTTCTTGGTGAATATAAAGCTTGGGAAGAGAAAAAACAAGTGGGCCTAAGTAGTCAGTTATGCAATTCAACCAAGATTTCCTAAAACAAAGGAGCCTCATGTGGGGTAGAGGAAGGGGGACAGTCTGGCTGCTTCGTTAGCAGAGTGTTTATGGAGATGGCCCTCTTTCAGAAAGTGGATGCCCTGGTGATCAAAGCCTAAATCAGGCTCTTGGATCGGAAGAATAAACATTGTTAAAATGTCTATACTGCCTAGAGCAATCTATACTTTTAATGCCATTCTGATCAAAATTCCACCAGTATTTTTCAAAGAGCTGGAGCAAATAATCTTAAAATTTGTATGGAATCAGAAGAGACCCCAAATCGCTAAGAAAATGTTGAAAAACAAAAATAAAACTGGGGGCATCACGTTACCTGATTTCAAGCTTTATTACAAAGCTGTGATCACCAAGACAGCATGGTATTGGCATAAAAACAGACACATAGACCAGTGGAACAGAGTAGAGAGCCCATATATGGACCCTCAACTCTATAGTCAATTAATCTTCGACAAAACAGGAAAAAATATACAGTGG
>NW_026740017.1:0-1624 GCF_022355385.1 Mustela nigripes | reverse complement strand
CATAACAAAAGTCCAAGGCTATGTATTTTGAAACAAACAATTTTGTCCTCTTATTGGGTTTGCTATTTTAGTAGAATTATGTGTAAGAAAGGCAGTTAGAAAGAGCTGTTGATGTACAAATTTAAATTTGAACTTATTCTAATTTTGAACTTTATTCTCTTCCCTCTCCCTGGAGAATTTCTTTCATGTCCTTGTTTTTTAAAAGATTTTATTTATATATTTGAAAGAGAAGACAATGCAAGAAATGTAACAGAAGCAGAAAGAGTGGGAGAGGGAGAAGCAGGCTTCCCACCAAGCAGGAAGCCCGATGTGGGTCTCAATCCCAGGACCATGGGATCATAACCTGAGCCTAAGACATATGTTTAACAACTGAACCACTCAGGCACCCCTTGTTTCATGTTCTTAACAGAACTGAGAGTTTTTATATAGAATATGGATGGTCACCATGATTCTATGGTGCCTTGCTTGACCAAGATATAAAAGTATACAAGCATCAACTTTCAAAGGATTACCTCCAGCAAATTCTTATGTTTACCATAATGTTAATTTTTAAAATTTACTTGTTTAGATGCAGTACAAAAAATGGATGTTTGTCATTTTTGTAGCAAATTATTACTGGTTTTTCATTCATCTTTGAGAGTCCTGGTGAAGATATTTGGTTCCCCTTGAAGTACTGAAAAGAAGATACTAAAAAATATTTGGGGGTGACTGGGTTGTTCAGTCAGTTGAGTGGCTGCCTTTGGCTCAGGTCATGATCCCAGGATCCTGGGATCGAGTCCATCTTCAGTCTCTCTGCTCAGCAGAGAGCCTACTTGTACCTCTCCCTTTGCCTGAAGCTCTGCCTACTTGTACTCTCTCTGTCAAATAAATAAATAAAATACTTTTTTAAAATTGGAAGGGCTCCTCAGTCACTCTTTCCTACCACCTCCATTTGTACATAAGGAAAGGTGGTGCAAACCTGGAGGGAGGAGGCCAGAATGAAAATGAAAGAAATGAAAGAAAGAAAATGAAAATAAAATGAAAGGGGAACTGGCTGAGAGACTAGAACTGAAGCTTCACCAAAGTATAGCCTTCCAGGAAGTAGAAAATGGGATGTTTGCTTCCAGCTTGGAGAGTATGGGAGCTTGGGTAAAAGAAACAAGCAAAATCCCGATTATTATGAGGCTCTGGAGGAATGGGGTGGGGTACCCAGGTGACCAGTATGTTACAAACCCTGATTCTACCCATTTTTGTTAAAAAGAAAAAAAAAAAAAAAAAAACCTGCAGTTCATCCTCTTCATCCCCCTCCCTCCTGCAAAGAGAGTAAAAAACAGTGACTCTCGAGGTACATAAAAATGAGTGAGACAGGGGCGCCTGGGTGGCTCAGTGGGTTAAAGCCTCTGTCTTCCGCTCAGGCCCTGATCCCAGAGTCCTGGGATCCAGCCCCACATCGGGCTCTCTGCTCAGTGGGGAGCCTGCTTCCCCCCCCCCCCTTTGCCTGCCTCTCTGCCTACTTGTGATTTCTCTCTCTGTGTCAAATAAATAAAATCTTTAAAAAAAAAAAAAAACGAGTGAGACATAAACCAACAATCACAAACGTTTCAGAAAAATCAAGCCACGGAAAAAAAGAACAGCTTTAATATGT
>NW_026740016.1:0-18251 GCF_022355385.1 Mustela nigripes | reverse complement strand
AAAAAAAAAAAAAAGGAATGTTGAATATCTCTTTCTTCCAAACTGGATTTACCGTTCATTAAAATGTATCACTAAGGCATAGGAAAAAGCCACGAGGACAAGAGAACAAAAATATATTGTTTTAGTTCCCAGGAAGGCCAGAAACAAATACCACAGGCCGAGTGGCTCAAATGGCAGAAACTTAAGGTCCCATGGTCCTGGAGGCAAGAGGTCTGAAATTGGGGTGCTGGCAGGGCCGTGCTCTTTCTGAAGCCCCTAACGGAGTGTCCCTCCTCACATCTTCCAGGCTCTGGCAGCCCCGGGGCAGGGCTCGGGGGCCCCCATCACTCCAGTCCCTGCTACAGTCTGCTGCTGCCTGTCACCCCTGTGTCTCTGTCCTTTTCATCTTTTTATAAGAACAACAGTCATATTGGATGAAGCTTCCCCACCCCACCTCCCACTCCAGCGAGACCTCATCTTAATTACATCTTCAGTGACCCTCTTTCCAAATAAGGCCCCATTCTGAGGTGTTGGAGGTTAGGACATCAACACATCTGCTGTGGGGACACCATTCCACCCCAAAGACACCTGTGAAGAGAGATTAGTCAGTAAACGATGCGTGGATAATGAGCTAACCATTTGGGAAACGAATGAATTCCTTTTACCAAAGGGATCAAAGTTTTATTTTTTATTTCTTATTTTTCCCCAAAGGATCAAAGTTTTATTTTTTTAAATTTTTTAAAAATATCTATTTGAGAGAGAGAGCACGAGTGAGAGGAAGAGGTAGAGAGACTCTGAGGCCGACTCCTCACTGAGCACAGAGCTGGACGTGGGATTCGATCCAACCCCTGGGAGATCACGACCTGAGCCAAAACCAAGAGTCAGCTGCTTAACTGAATGAGCCACCCAGGTGCCCCTCCAAGGGATCAAAGTTCCAAATATCTTTGAAGTATTAGAATCGTAATGTCCAACGCATAAGACTTGCGTGCAGGCACGGTTTGAAGGATGTTACACAGGGAACAGTATCTGCTGGTGTCACCATTTTACGCCAGAGGAAACCAAGGCACAGAGAAGTTCATCATTTGCCCAAAATTCCACAGACGACAAGCGCCAGGGCTGGGTTTCAAGCTCTAGCAGTTTGGTCCCAGAGCCTGTGCCCAGGAAGACAATTCTAATGTCCATTTTTACGTGATGCACATACGTAGTGTTCAAAAATTTTTATGATGGGCGAGTATCTCTTTAAAATGAATAAGATATACGCATGCGCGTATCTCTTTAAAACGCAAAATGTGGTCTCTCTCCTCTCTCTCCGGCCCGCCACCGCCTTCCTGCCACATGCAGCCTCCCCTACCCACGCCGGCTCAGACCCTTAATCTGCCTGTGACCCACAGCTGAAGGAGCCCAGAAGCTTCTGCAACAGAATGTCTGCTTCAGAACTACACCTTCTTTCTGTATCCTTCTAGAACTTTCTGTCTTTCTCAGTCCTGACACCGGCTGTTTGTGACTCGGTCGAGGACACATTCCCTTTCGCAGTTCTGAACACGCCTGCTCGGGCTTTTCTCTAAACCAGTCCTCCCAAGCCTGAAAATGCTCACGAGTGACCCCAGAGAATTTGCAGAACGGGGCAGATTCTGATTTGGGGAGAGGGTAGGATGGACCTGAGATTCTCTGTTCCCAGCCAGCTCCCAGGGGTGGCCCCGGCTGCTGTCCTAGGACCACGCATGGAGTCGTGCCGGTGGATGTTTCCACCTCTTCCCCCCCCTCCCTTGAGCTCCTACTTCCCTCTGAAAATCAGGACTGCCGAATTTGAGCTTTTTTAGACCCATAAAGACCCAGAAAGATCAAAGCTGGACTCCTCTGCTAAGAGCGTCTCTCCCCCAGCAGGATCCTGCTAGGAGCGAGCCCCTGGGGAAAAGAGGAGCACCAGGGTGGAGTGCAGAGCTTTCTTGTACAACTGGAAACTTGGCCCTATATAGAAAGCCCTCTGAAGGCTCCCACATGGGAGGCAGGGCTCAAAGCAGAGGAGTTCCCCAGAAGTTGGACGTGTGCCCGGAGGAGGAGATGGCCAAAAACGGACACATCACTCCACCGATAGTCCAGGCTTTGCTTTTTCCTTCACTCAAGTATTTTACTGGTTACCAGACACGTGTGACTCTTGTGAAAAGCAGTAGAGAAATGACCGGGGGTCTTGAGCATTCTTTTCTTGAAGCACCAAGTGCTTTAAATGTAGTGTCTTATTCCTATGTGAGAACGGCCACGGCTCCCTCTCGGCGGACGAAAGAAACTGACATGACTTCCTGCCAGTCACCGAAGCAAGGTGGGAGAATCTGGAGCCTGCAGGGGACTCCCGGCTCTAATCTCTGCCTGTGTGTACTGTTAGGTTCTTTGTAGCAGGGAGAGGAGAGACAGGCACCAGCATTTACTGAACCCCGACCACTGGTTGGGCGCTTTAGGGGATCTCAGAGCAAATAAATGTTTAAAGTCAAACTGCTAACCCAATCAACTAACTTTAAAAGCAAATCTGATCCCTGGTTGTGTGAACACAGAATGGTACCGGATCCGTGGAAAACAGTACTGAGCTGCCTCAGAAACATTAAACCTAGAACCATCATGTGAGCCAGACATCCCAGTTCTGGGGGCACATCCCAGGGAACTGAATTCAGGATCTTGGCGAGAGCCCCCCACCCCGCTCCCGTGTTCATTGCAGCATTATTCCCGAGAACCTGGACAAGGAAGCAGGAATGGAGCCGTGGATAAAGATAACTTAGCACACACGTCCATATGATGGCGTATTATTCAACCTTCAAAAAGAAAAGAAATCCTGTGTTGTCGGACCACATTGATGAAACTTCACACATCGCGCTCACTAAAACAGGCCAGGCACAGAGAGACAAATACTGCACGACTCGCTTATATGGGGAATCTCAAATGGTCATACTCAGGGAAGCAGAGAGAAGAATGGACGAGGGAGTTGGGAATCAATGGATACAAAGTTTCGCTTCTGCCGGGTGCATAAGTTCTAGGATCTTCTGTGCAACATTGTATCTGTAGCTCACAAAACTGCATTGTGCGCTTAAAAAACCTGTCAAGAGTAGATCCCATGTTGTAGGCTTTTCCCCCCAAAAAATAAATAAATAAAGATGTTTCTAAGGATGCCCGTTGTGAACCAAGACTGGGTTGTTTCAGTAAAGGAATGCGCTTGCCACACAGCAGTGCAGGGAGTACCCTATGTCCATGCACGTGTAAAGATGGTTCTAGAAAGAAAGGAGTGAACATTGCTTACGGATTTCCAAAATTATTGTTTTACATATTCTATGGGAAGAGTGGGGTGTTGGGGGGGGAATCATCTGTATGGCCACCAAAAATTTCCTGCTGGATTAAGGGGCTCCCAAATCACACCATTGTCTTGTGCTTGATAATTTGGGGGAGATGTCCACTCCTGAACACATCACGGTATTTGACGTATGCGATCTAAACAGATATTTGCTTATTATGTACACACAGGACAGGTCCGTTCGTTAGGGGATGCAGACATGGGCAAGAATGATGTCTGTTCTCCGTGAAGGTGCTGTTTAATAGGGAAGAGAAGAAAAGCAAATATGTAATGATTTCATGCTTTACCAGCGGGGAAAGCTCGGAGAAAATATTCAGATATTCTGTCCGTCTTGGTCCTTAGGTGGGCAATGGGGTGAGAGAGGAATCCTGAGATGGGTGGGCTTGGGGAGGAGAGAAGCTGTCATGCCCTTTTTTGTAGAAAAGGCTAAAACCTTGAACCCACAAAAGTCAGCCACTGCCATTAGCTCTGCTGCCTCTTCCCCTTTGTCTCACTCTGGTCCCTCCCCGTACAGCTGCCTGGGTCTCACAGACGCCCTGCACGCACACTCTCAGCCACACACAAGCCCACCAAGCTAGCCCCAGGCGGAGTGCGAGCAATGCTCCCTGAGCACCTCTGGGCGACCGTCTCCTTTTCCATCTGGAGCCTGGGCTCCTGAACTTGTTCCATTCCAGCCAGAGTCAAACTTGGACACGCAAAACCAGAGTATCAATCCCACAGGGTCCTTGATGACTTCCCAGCCCAGCTAGCATCACGCAGAGCAAACCGTCCAAGTGGGCTTGCCCAGAGTGTGCGAAGGCTGTGTTGTGGAAACACTGCGGGGCGCCATGGCAACGGCCCTGGGAGTCCCACCCTCCACCCCTCTTGCCCACGCCTGGGACAGGGTGTGTGTCTGCCGCAGGGCAGCAACGGACCGGCGCGCTCATCATCAACCTGATTTTGGAGAGGAATTCTGCCTCCACTTCCTTTGCACAGCCAGTGACTGCAGATCCCGAGGGCCATACCTATAGATGGAGTCATGGGAAACCAAGAAAAGAGAAAGAGCTCTGGTTTCTTTCAGTTCAGACTTCACCGGAATGTAATATAGAGGTTTGTTCTTACGTGACGAGTAGAGTTCATGTCATGGCAAACCTTCCTCCTGTCCTGGGTACAGGATGTTTTCGAGCTCTTACCCCAAGGCACGCACACGCTTGCTATTCTCATGGTGTTGTTTGACGCATCCCGGGGTGTTCTCCTAAGAAACGGTCTCTGTCCCCAAGGAGTTTAAGCTCAAAAGTGCAGAAGATGAAATAAATTGAACTTAAGTGAAATCAAGTGTCCTTGAACTTCAGTCTTTGCTTTAAAAATATGGGTGAATTGGGATACCTGGGGGGCTCAGCCGCTTAAGGGTCTGCCTGAGGTTCAGATCATGATGCCAGGGCCTGGGATCGAGTCCCACATCGGGCTCCTCCCTCAGCTGGAAGCCTGCTTCTCCCTCTGCCTGCCACTCCCTCTGCTTGTGCGCTCTCTGACAGATAAATAAATAAGACCTTTAAAAAAATTTTTTTTAATATGGAGGAATTGAAATGGACACCTAACATGCTAAAAATAAAAGCTTTCTCACCTTTTATCAATCATAGCCACTACTTGTCAACTAAGAATGAAAAAAAAAAATCTATTATCTGTGAATGGATACCCAGTACAAATATTTCTCACTCCCGAAGCTGACATATTTCCAGGACACATTTCAGTGCCTTAATACAGAAAAATTGTAATATTTAACAGAACACTATCTGAAAAAGCAAAGTTTGACACGAAAACAATGCATCATATTCTCAAAAAGAACTGAATTCTGGATTCTCCTCTCTCGCATGAGTGACCGGATCACCTCACTCCTCTAAACCCATTACGGCTACAGTTCGTCCGAGTTCCTCAACCTCCTGCCTTCCCCCTGGGGTGCCCACCGCTGCGGGGAACATCTCACAGTCTGTTTTTCACTTCTAACCAGGGCACATTCTTCAAGTTCTTGGCGTAGGAGGAAGGGTCTGCCCACCCTCTCTGCCAAAAATGTTTTCTGAAGACAGTCAGGAACAGGGTTAGTAAGTGAAAAGATCAGAGGCAAACAAACACAAGTCCTCTCCCCATTGGGTGTTGCAGATTAGGAAAGACCCATAATCTTCACTTATAGGACCACAGTGCCTCAGTAAGTCCATGGAAATTACCTCTGGAAAAGCACAAACATGACATTAGAGAGAGCTGGGCTGTTTTGTTGGAAGGGCTTTTGGATTTCTTTCTAAACAGGTCAAGTCCATGGCTCACCATCCTCTACTTCCCTAATGAACCAGCAGTAATTTGGCCTGACAGTCGCTTTATTCCTACCCACTCCCAGGTTTTGGAGCCACTTGAAACAGTCATTTCCTCCGCCTTCCTACTGTCCGCTCTTCTCTGCACACAGGGAGAAAGTGAGCAGCGCCCCACCAAATTCCAATGATGCTGACCCTTCCCAAATTCTTCCACCCCCAGAGCTACACGCCTTGGCGCTTTTCATGCTTCATTCTAAGCAATCATGAAAGGAGCTCATTCTTCCCGTCCCTAGAGGTACAAAGCCATGATTGCGTGCAGGTCCGAAAAGCAAGAATTGTCTTTGGAGGGCAGTCCAACACTCAGGTGAGATGTCCCATTTTTAAACAGGTCACGAGGCTGCCATTCTCATCCATGTGGACACGTAACCCATGGGGACTAGCTTGACGGTAAGGCAATGATTGTAGAAACTCCTCAAGGACCATTTGTCGAATGCCCGCTCTGTGCAGGGCAGCGGAAGAGACACGGAGGGGTTGTAAGTTAATAGAGACGCAAACATGCACACAAGAGAACGCAGATAGGGGAATTACATGCAGGGCTCGGTCAGTGGTAGAGAGTCCAAGTTCAGAGGACGGAGAGAATCCTGTGAACTAGAGAAGCCAGGGAAGGCCTGGGAGGTGGTGCGGCTGAGCCTTGAAGGGGGTAAGACAGAGGAGTCAAAAGGACAGAGAAATGCCCAAGGCCCACTCTGAGAAGACAGCCCTCCCTGGAACAGACAGCGGTTAGCCTAGGAGGACAGTGGGATGTCCCATTATGGTGACAAGGCAGTCTGCTCTGCAGAGTGCCCAACTACCCTCAAAGGATGTTGCTGCCTCCGTGTGGCTCTCTGGGCTCCCACACAGCAGACTCCGAGGCAGATTTTATTTTCCAAAACTAGAACAGGTGCGCCTGGGTAGCTCCGCTGGTTAGGTGTCTGACTCGGCCATGATCTCAGGTCGTGGGATCGAGCCCCGTATCAGGCTCAGGCTCAGCCCGGAGTCTGCTTGGGCTGCTCTCCCTCGCCCTCTGCCCCTGCTCCCCCTGCATGTGCTCTCTCTAAACAAACAAACACACGAGGCAATAAAGAAAATCTTTGAAAGAAAAATGGACACCGTGATATTTTAGTCCTCCCTCTGATTCTAGAGTATTGCCAATGCCCTCATCAAGAGACAGTCCTCATCCCTGGAATGGGGGTGGGAGTCCCTTTGTGGCTGCCTCAGTGAACGCATGGCAGGGGACTTGGAGGCTGGGTCACCAACAGTGACATGGCTTCTGTCTATCTCTCTCAGGACACGAGTGCAAGTGGTCTCTTGGTAGGGAAGAGAAGAAAGAAGATACTCACCTTTCTCAGCAGACTGTGTATCATGAGGAAGAACAAAAACTAAGCTACTTTCAAGCTGCTGTGCATTTCAATAACTTAGACCCCGTGATCTTCTTTAGGACGGTGGTTCTTATCCTTTGGTGTGCGGGATTCCCTAAATGTACACACAGGACAGACCCACAAGCCAGGATCTCCAGAAGGGACGTCGGCACCTCTGAACTTTTTAAAGCCGCAGAGGGGACTCGCACACACTGCAGGCTGGAAACGACTGTTCCAGCATCTCCAAGAGATTTAATTGAGATATGGAGCTACACCAACAAGGTTGGTGACTACCAGCTACGAAGGATTCAAGGCTTCAGGAGAGGCGCATGGGTCTCAGTGGAAACGGGCAATGGACTGAAGAGTCCGTGACCCTCCCATTCTGTCTCCTGCAGGACAACCATTGATTAATTCACTCATGCCTTCCTTCATTCTTCTCTACCTTCTACAAGGGTTCAAGAGGCTGCTTTGTGCAGAGGACAACTACCCTACCGCTCGGGCACCAAGATGGCCCCATGTGCTAGTGCTTAGGGTGAAGACAAAGACGTCCATGGCATGGTTCCTTTCTCTTACAACATTAAATTAGCATGATTCTGACCTTAGTTCTCAGGGTGGCTGTACCCAGGACGCCATGGGCCCTGTGAGGGGGCAGGCTGAGTGCGGAGGAGGGGCTCATCAACATCAGGGAGACTTAATTATAAGAAAACAGTGACACAAACAGACACGGGCCAGAGACAAGCAAACAGGGGGTGAGGAAAAGAAACATTACGTTTAGCATGTGCTGCTGATAGGAAAACAGTTCAAACTAGGGGTTAAGATAGAATTTTTACCAAGTAAGTGGTAGCAAATTTTCTTGAGTTTTTTTGGTCACAAAACCCATGAACGGTAGGTCTTTTGGTCTGGCGGTGAATACAGGACGTCTAACAAACAATCAGAAGAAAAAGACTGTTCGTCCACTCCAAAAATTGTGGTTGCCCCCTTATGGGACGGTTTGAGATCTACTGAGACACAGGAAGTATTTTTGAGGACACTTTGAATGACACCACAGATGTTTCAGGGGAGTGAATCAGCATTAAGGCTTGGTATACTTCATAAACCGGGCTGGGGGGGCTCTCCTAAGAAGTCATGAACCAAGGCCGAGTTGATCTAGGGGTTCATGTCTTAAGGATCGTGCTGGAATTCGGGAGTGCGCTCTGGGGCAACCCTGGCCTTAGAAGCTCTAACTGGCGTGGCGGGAGAGGGACAGGCTTGGCCACTCCCAGGACTGACCACTGCGCTCCAAGGATCACTCCATGGACCTGAACTTCGGGGTTTTTTCATCCGAAACAAACCTCAAGGATTGTCAGGAAGACCGAAGAATGCAACAGACAGAAAAACATTTCAAGAGAGAAAGGTGAAGCATTATTCCATTCTGTGCTTAAATTAGCACCGGCTTCACCTGAAGCCGTGTTCACTCCCCACGGCAGGAGCTGGGAGCCTTCACCGCCTCGATTCTAGCAGGAGGCCTCGTGGCCTTCTCTTGAAGGGAGGGCATTGGGATGAAATTTTGAGAGAAACTGAAATTTTGAGAGAGAGAGAGAGAGATCTTTCAGACATGTTGAGAGAAATTTTGAGAGAAACTAAAAATTTCCAGAGCAAGTGGGTCACTTTCTATGAATTTGGGGAAGTGGGCAAAACTGAGGAGACCTTATTTACAGGAAACATAGAAATTGGAGATCCAACGTGGGTGGTCCTCACCCCATCACTGAAGACCGGAATATAACAAAAGACTGAACCTGCTCAGAGCAAAAGGGAATTCTGCCAGCGGACGGCCCTCAGACCTCATCTGCCTCATCGGCTCTCCCGGGGTCTCCCGCCCGCCGACCCATTCTGCAGATCCGGGATGTGCCACGCCTCTGCAATCACCTGAGCCGGGTTCTTAAAATAAATCTCCTACTGTCTGTGCACAGGTCCTGTTGCTTCTCTCTCTCTGCAGAACCCTGGCAGACACAGGGCTCGCGATGAGCTCTGTGTTGGGCCAAACGAAAGCACCTGCTCGGGATTCGAATCCTGAGCTGCGGTGGAGGGGACAGAGGCGGGGCGCGAGGTGGGCTGTGCTCAAGGCCGGGGCCTTGAACTCCCAGAGCCGCAGCTGGAATGGTGACGGATCTCGGCTCCCTGGTGGCCCAGTTCTGCACTGTGGCTTGGGAGTCGTTCCTGGAAACTCCCCTGAGGAGTTTCTTCAATTTCTCCTGCCTTCCCAACGGTCCCGGGAGTCATTTATCGCCTGTAATCAATCCCCCTCTGCTCAGACTGCGGCTCTTCGCAAGTGAACCCTGACCAACGTGGCCCGGCCTGTGGGTCATTTCAGCTCCTGGAAGTGCTATTGTTAGCGGGACGCCCGAGGGGCTGTGTCTCACAAAGAACCTTTATGAAGACCCACCCAGCGGGCGGGGGGGGGGGGGGGGGGGGAATGAAGCTGAAGCTGGGAAGAAACAGAAACTCCACACCCGGGTCTCTTGCTATCCTGCAAAGACGAGCTCTGCCCAAACTGCATCTCAACTCTACTGAACATCCTCTCGGAACACCGCCAGGAAGAACCCCAGGGTCCCCGTCACTCTACGGCAAACTGTAGGAGCAGCTTTCCCACGGTGGCATCTGAGAGAAAATTCACTGGGCAACAGAGCAGAAAAGGAAAGGAACAGAGCTGCTAAACCAACACTCGGAGGCTTGGCCCATCACAAAAATCCCCGTAGATGGATCTCCATCACAGAAAATGTGGCTTCTCTTTTCCTGGCTTAAAAAAAAAAAAATCCAAAGACTTTCTATTGACAGCTCCTTCATGGCAATCCCATTTTTTTTTTTAAATGATCCAGTCTTTTCTTGTTATTCTTTGGCTGAACAACACAGGCACCATGACTTCCCAGCAACGAAGGCGCGGTCTTTGCCCTCGTGGAGAGACCAGCCGCGAAAGTACAGAGAATGTTAGGAAGACATGGTGTTCTTTTCTTCTACCGTCTGACTCACTCAGCCATGTTTTCGTAGCTTTTTACAACAGACAGATAATGAATGAAAGCCGTGTTATTTTTCTGGGATCCGCTGGAAGTAATTTTATTCCCAGGGCCTCTGGTCTGTTCTGGCAGGTGGATGATAAAGACCAGCCCGGCAAGGCCCCGCCACTAGGACTGGCTAGGAAGTGCGCAAGGCACAGTGCCCGTCACTCAGGTGTCAAGGCACGAGCCTCCTTCCGCTCTCGCTGCTATATCACGAATTCTTTGGAGTTAAAACCTCCAGCGAGGTACGCCTCAGCAGCTGGAGAGCTCCCTTCCAGCTCCAAATCTGACCTGCCACGGCTCCCAACAGAATGATTCCTCCGAGGCCCGCCATGCTTCTCTGGTCTTGGCCCCAAACTGCCTCTCTCACCCTGTGCTCTCTGCTCTGGGCACACCACCTGCTTCTCACCCCCTCGCCCACCTTCAGATCCCAGGCCCAGAGCCCGCCCCCGGTATCCCATGACCCAAAGCACCCGCCACCCTTCTCCTTCGCAACACTGGTCCTGGGGACAATTTTACATTCGGTCATGACGATTCTTTGGTTAACATCTTTCTCACTGAAGTAAGCTCCACGAACAGGAACCGGGTCCAACTCACTCCATCCTTGGTAGCAGCACGTGCCCAGCACACAGTAGGTCCTAAGCAAAGACTTGTTGAATAAATGAATGAATGAATGCGTGAATGAATGAATTGTAAAATAGACAAGTGCTTGCTGAGTCATTGATTATACCTAGAAATAAACAGAAAAGGATGGGGTCGAGCATAGAGCAGGGCAGGAGACTCAGATGTCTGTGGTTCTCACAAATGCAAAAGCCAAACAGAGACTAATTTCTGTCTGTCCCAAGCCCAGCACAGTGTCAGCAGGGAGTGGCAGGGCCCAGTCAATGTCCAGTTGAACCCTTGCCTCATTTCTGACAACCACAGAGTCTTCAACAGCTTTCAAAGAAATGGGCCAAAGTGCTTCCCCAGATCAAAAAGGCAAAGTGCCATGCAGCATATCCAGTAAACATGGATTGAGCTGGATTCCTAAAGATGTGTTCATTTGATGCTTAATGCTAATAAATAAGAATGAAGGAAGAGGAAAATCTTATCACCGTGACATCAGGATTTCCTCCTTAAAAAGTGACATGATGGCAAAGAAAGACCAAACATCAATTATAGATTCACTTAGCATCTGCTGATTGCCAACAGGAGCCAATTAATGATAGCTAAATAGATTATCTGTATTTATTTGTATGCACAGTTCAAGTTCAATTAATTTTGGTTACGAGGACAACGACATGTTTTAGAGACATGGGCAGAGAACAGGGTCTATAAGATCTGCTGGGGAAATGTCAGCAAAGTCTATGGAAAGGGCTCCTACTACTCCTTTTAAGACCTCATAGAACCAAGAATTACGTTTCCTTAAAAGCCATAGTGACGGTGCACCACTGAAGCCTACACTGCCCTGTTCTACCTCCGACATTTGCAAGTGCATTCAATTTTATGCCACTCACATGGGCAGACATCTAGGGAAGAATGAGAGGAACATAAAATACATATTATAGTTCTGTATGCATTGTGATGTTTGTCCCAATGCCTTCAGTGACGGAATGAAGTGACAATATTTATATTTTACTTGCTTTCGCTATAACTCTGATCATAAGTAATAAGGCCATTTTATTTTCACAAAATGACAAAATTATGCAGAGCTTAAGAAACATCCCTGGTTCCATCCATGTTGTTGCAAATGGCAAGATTTCATTTCTTTTGATGGCTGCATAGTATTCCATTGTGTATATATACCACATCTTCTGGAACTAGAGCGTATCATGCTTAGTGAAATAAGTCAAGCAGAGAAAGACAACTATCATATGATCTCCCTGATATGACCAAGTGCACACTTTTATAGTGACTCCTTAAAACCAATGTCTTTAAAGTGTTTTTAAATGTCTAATAACAGCTGACCTGCCTTACCTTTCTAAAACCCAATGACTAGTATTGAACGAATAAAAAAAGTGTGACTACTCCTCATTTTCGTTCTGTCATTGTGTGTCTGTACATATGATGTACATAAATGCGTGTGTGTGTGCACACATAGTTTTTTTCTTTTTATAAAAGTAAACACTAAGGAACATTTAGAACTACAGCTGTTTGTTATGGTTGAATACAAACTGCCTAATTTTTAAACTCTGTAAGATTCAAATATTTATTATATATATTTCTACACATAACTCATAATGTGTAACTCATAAAATTGTGAGACCAACTTATTTTGACTAGTAGTAACTATATGCCAAAACTTGAGACATAAAGGGGGTAAGAATTTCCTCTGAAATCTCATGTTGAATACAACTAAGCCATAATAATACTAATGTGGGTTACTCTAATATTCTAAGACATCACTTTTTTTCAGTTTCCAAAAGAAAAAATAAAAGATTATTTTTAAAATGTGTAAGGTTGCTATAAATTGACTGATGCATACTCCATTATTTCTGAGTTATCAGTTGACAATTAGGTAGTTCCTTGGTCAACTTGGCCTGTATGTAGGAAAAGATGATAATTGGATCTCAAGGTAGGTAAAACAATTATAAAAGAACACTAAGGTAAAGGCATCCTGTTCAGATTTCTAGCCTTTATCAAATTATGTCTGGGATGTGGAGCAGAAGATAGAAGAGATATCAGAAAAATAGACAATCTAATTATTTTAAAGAGTGACATGTAGACTCTGATGCCAGAACTCTGTAATAGAAAATTAATAAAATTATATCGCAAGGTTTACATTATAGAATACTGTGAAGCCACAAAAATAATATCTATGAATACCAGTGACATGGAAATATATTCATAATTTAATTTTTAGTTTAAGGAATATCAGGATACACAACAGTATATCCTGTGGTATATATCATCTATATGTATAGGCATATATACAATTCAGGCATTTATTCCACCATTATTTATAATTTGAATGCATAAAAGAAATTTAAACATTTATGGAACAATGTATGAATAGCTTTTGATTGTATTAGAATTATAAACCAAAAATTATTCTAGCTTTGGAAAAAAATTGGGTAGGTGATGAAGTTTTGAATGGCTTAAATAGAACTAACTGATGGCAACATTAATGTCTGTGTAAGGTCTCTGTGTTACCATAAGGTAGGATACTGCATCCTAACAAAAGCTGGGTATAATAATAATAGTAATCCTAATAATAACCGTTATCAGTAGCCACAAGAAAATTATGTGGTTGATTGCTTCAAAAGTGGTTAAGATGTGTACCAGTGATCCTAAACAAAATTTTAAAGAGGTGTTAAAACTATTCAGTGAAGATAAGATTGTATTTTCAAGAAATGGTACAAGGGGCACCTGGGTGGCTCAATGGGTTAAACCTCTGCCTTCCGGCTCAGACCATGATCTCAGGGTCCTGGGATGGAGCCCTGCATCTGACTCTTTGCTTAGCAGGGAGCCTGTTTCCCTCCTCCTACCGGCCTCTCCTCCTCCTTGTGATCTCAGTCAAATAAATTAAAAGAAAAAAAAACTTAAAAGAAGTTTCTATTAAAAAAACAAAGAAATGGTACAGAGACAATGAGATATCTATGCACAAAAAGATGTATTCAGAAGCTTATCCTACACCATATAGAAAAATTAACTTAAATGGATAATATAACTAAATGAAGAGCTAAAGCTATAAAATTCTTGGAAGGGAATATGGGGGGGGGGATTTTACACACGTGAGGTACAAAAATATTTCTTAGCCTCAAGAGCAAAACTATATAAAGATAAATTAAATTAGACTTCATGAGAATTAAAAATTTTGTACTCTAGGGGCACCTGGGTGGCTCATGGGTTAAAGCCCCTGCCTTCAGCTCAGGTCATGATCCCAGGGTCCTGGGATGGAGCCCTGCATTGGGCAATCTGCTCAGCACGGAGCCTGCTTCCCTCTGTCTCTCTCTCTGCCTGCCTCTATACCTACTTGTGATCTCTGTCAAATAAATAAATAAATCTTAAAGAAGTTTTTTTGCACTCTAAATAATACAAGTGAGACAATGAAAAGGCATCTAAAGAGTTGGAGAAAATATTTGCAAGTCATGTATCTGATAAAGGATGTGTATCTCAGAAAATTAACTCTTAAAAATTCAATAATATGTCAACCCAAATAAAAAAGGTAAAGATTTAAAAATTCAAAGATCTTAATGGACACTTCCTCAGAAAGGCATTCAAGTGGTATATAAAGACACTTATATAAATACATAAAAAATGCTCAACATCATTAGTTATTAGGGAAATGAAAGCTGAAAACACAGTAATACATCACTTCACAAACAGATACTGGCCAGATTGTGAAGAAACTAGAATTCTGATTCTTTACTTATGGGTATATCAGATGTGCCAGCCATTTGGAATATAATTTGGCAGTTTTGTAAAAAGGTAAACATAAATTTATCACACAAGCCAACAATTCTACATCTTGGCATCTCAGAGAAATTAAGTTATACATTAACACAGTCTTGTATATAAATTTTCATGGCAACATTATCATGATCAAAACTGGAGGCAATCCAAATGTCTATCAGTTGGTACATGGTTAAACAAAATGTTACATATTCATACAGTAGAATTGGGTCCATGGAAATATTTTAAAGGAATTGTTATAGTTGCGTAGCCCTGCAAAATTGATAAAAATTCATTGCATTGTACAAATTGTAAGTTTTTTAATCGAATTACTCCTATAGTTCAAAAAAAGTGAACCACTTAATTTTTTCTTCTTAGTATACATGATAATAACATGTCACCACTTTTTATACCACACTGAACTAGAATTTATAACCACTACAATAAGGCAAGAAAAAAAAAGTATAAAGACTTAAAAGGAAGAAATAAAATATCCAGTATTTTTTAAATGGAATGATTAGAGTTACAGGAGTGAAAATGATAGAGTCAGTTATTCTAAAACTCCATGCCTCCACAAAAGTAGTGAACAAACTAGCAAAAATATTAGAATGAACTCTTTCTGAATTCTGGCATCTAATCAAACACAGCATTCAGGAGAATGCTTAACAAAAAAAAAAAATAAAAACAGCTGAATTTTTTTTAAGAGAGCTCTGTGGCATTTTAACATACTCTATTACCATCCCTCATTCTCCAGCTTGGAGGAACCTTGAAGATAGTAGTAGCCTGCATTCCTGGTGTAGGTTTTTGTTAGAGAGAGTAATAGATGTTAGTCTCCATAAATTATGGTTGTGAGTTATCTATGACCTCCTGATGGTTCCTTGAAGGATCCCTGAGTGTTTGCCTTTCTTTTGTCTGTCCTGGACACAAGGGAAATTTAAGCGAGATGAATGAAAACAAAAATGCAATATATCAAAACTTAGGGGATGTAGTGAAAGTATTGCTTGGATAGAAATTTATAGCCAAAAATGCCTACATTATATAAAAGCAGGATAACAAATTAGTATCCTGTTTTTCCAACCAAAGGAAATAGAACAAACTAAGCAGAAGAAAATAAGAATAATAAAATAGAGAATATAAAAATCGAGATAATCAACACAACCAAAAGATGAACAAAATTGACAGTCTTTAACTAGAATGACCAAGAGCAAAAGAGATAAAACTCAAAATAATAAAATTGGGGGCCTTACATAAACTTAAAGAAAAGGATTTTTAGAGAGTACTATGAACAATTTTATGAATGAATTAGATAACCTACGTGAAATGGACTTCTTCCTGAAGCACGACAAATACTGAAACTGATTCAGGAAACATAAAAACTTTGAGTAGATATATAACAAGGAAAGATAATGAATAATCAAAAATTTCCCAACCAGGAAAAGCTCAGAGCAAGAGGGCTTTATTGGTGGATTTTACCAAATATTTAAAGAAGAATTAACAACAGTCCTTTACAAAATCTTCTAAAAAATAGGACAGGAAAGAACACTTCAGTTAACTCATTAATGTTATAATGAAGACATTATTGAAGACATTACTATAAAACTACAAACCAATATATATTATAAATTATTGATGCAAAAATTTTCAGCAAAATACTAGCAAACCAAATCCAGCAGTATATAAAAAGGATTTATATACGATGACCAAATGGAAGTTTTTCCAAGAATGCAAACGTGGATTATAAAAGTAATCAACAGAATGAAGGAAAAAAAAAATCCATGATGTAGAGAAGCATTTCGCAAAATCTAGCATACTTTCATAATGAAACACCACCAACAACAACAAAACACTTAGAAAACTAAGAATAAAATAATTCCTCAATGTGATAAGAGTCTGTATGAACAATTCACAGCTACTCAGTGATGAAAGCCTGAAAGCTTTACCCTTCAATCAGGAAGACCAGTATATTCACTTTACTTTTGCTATATACCTCTGTCCTAGAATTTCTGTCCCCAGCTACCAGGCTAGAAAAAGAAATGAAGGCATCCTAATTGGAAAGGAAGATGTAAAATTGCATGTATTCTAAGATAACATGATCTTATATAAACAATCTGATAAAGTCACAGGTACTAGAATTTTAAGTGAATTCAAGAGTTTCTGGATACAAGATGAACATACATAAATCAGTTATATTTCTTTATACTATCAAAGAACAATATGAAAAGAAAGCTAAAAACAAGTTCCTTTATAAAAAAGTAAAATCCCTGGAATAAATTTAACATAGGAGGTATAAGACTTGTGTACTGAAACTAAAATATTGCTAAAAGAAATTAAAACTAAATACTGTTAAGATCCTGTATTTGTGAGTAAGAAGTCTTAAATAGTGTTAAGATGACATACCTCTCCTTCCAGAATGATCTACAGATTTGTTCAGTTCTTACCAAAATTCTAGTGGATTTTGCAGAAATGGAAAATCTGATGTTAAAATTCATAAAGCACTTAGGGTGAATAATGTGTTCATTATTGTGTTTGTGAGGATGGTACACATATGTGAAAACAAACATATACAGTTATTTTACCTCAGTTATATTTCAGGAAAGCTGTTAAGTCAACATTTTTTTTTCTTTGTGTCCTTAAATGTAGGGTAACATGATACAGCACTAACTTCAGAAACAAGACACCATTTTTATGAAAGACTCTTCTGATTTCTTTTAATACAGTATCCCTATTATTTTATCATTCTTTTAGATGCTCTGAAAATTTTCAGGCAAATATACCACTCAAATAGTTTATACTTGAATTTATTGATATATTTAATTTTTAAAATAATGTATTCTGAATGTTATGCTATAATCAATAAATGATATTCAATGAAAGTCTTCAGTCCTTCCTCTACCAGAATTCCTTTGACCAAATTATTTGTATTAGGCCTCATTCTCTCATTTATCTTTTAATGAGTGTGCTAATGAAGATTGAAATGATCAGAAGTTCAGAAAGAGGACAGTGGAGTAGAAGCAGAGGAGGTCTGGACAGTGCCCATAGTGGATATGTTGTTCTTGAAATCAATGACTAACTGTAGTCAGAGCAGTTGTAATAGCTCTGGTACTTGTACTTCTGTAATAGCCAGGTACTTCTACCCAGTATAAAACTAGTCAGCTTTTTGGCATTTCCTTTGCCATGATAAAAGTAGTGTTACTTAGTGTTATTTTTCTTTATTTTTACATAAATAATCATTAAATCAAGTCTAAGACTGGTACTGTATATGGTATTTTAGCTTCTCTGCTGCATACAGTATTTTTTTTTCTGTTTTATAGCATCTATGTAATTTATTGTTGCAAGACTCAGCAGTTACCAGAATGAGGTATAAATGGTAATGATGGTGATTAACTTCCCTGCTTGTATACACTGAGGTTTTAGTATCATGCTAGGATGCTTTTCATAATATTCTTGACTACTAGGAACACATGCTAATTGAGCTTCACATCCAATTTCAACTAAATGCATTTGTAGAACATTAGCTCATTTAAAAAAGAAAAGGAAAAGAAAAAGTTGAAATCTTACTTTGGAATTTTGGAATCGTATAAGAAACTTATAATTATTTTTAAAATCACCTTTGAAGAAAGAAGGATTCCACATTTCATGTCACATTTCAGTGCTTTCCTTGGAGATGGTATCTGTATCTATCTATCTATATTCTTCCCAGGACAAAAGACACCTTATTGTCATAACTTTGTCTTAAAATATAGAATATACTGTTTTAGGAAAGACCATTTATTTTTAAAAAATGGTTCTTTACACCTTTGTAGTTGTACCACTGACCTTCTGTATCCTTAGCTTTTCCTGTCATGCCCCCCCC
>NW_026740015.1:0-2664 GCF_022355385.1 Mustela nigripes | reverse complement strand
ACCATGACCTGAGCCAAAGGCAGAGGCTTTAACCCACTGAGCCACCCAGGCGCCCCAGATGTGGAATTCTATCAAATGCTTTTCGGAATCTAGATTTGGGTGATTTGCTTTTCTTATTGATGAACTGTATAATTTAAATACATTTCCTAATGCCAAACGATCTCTACATTGCTAAAATAAATCTTGTCTGGCTACCATGAAAAAAAAATTCTACTTGAAAAAATCCTGAGACTTAGGAGATTTAATTAACATACATAAAATATCAGCATGGTCATAGTATTTAGCAGATATTCTGTTATTATTAACCATAACCAATTTACTTTCTTTTGCATTAAGAAATATTTAGATGTTTACCATATATGCTACATTATACAATTACATTTATATAATTTTTTGGTAATGTTGTTCTAGAACTTTCTTATATCTTTAGAATAAAGAAATATAAGTTTTTAGAAATCATATAAACATAGGTAGTTTTTCCTCAGATGTTTATGAAAGAGATTATAGGATTTATATAATAAAAATAAATAACTTTAAAAACCATGATCTAAATAAAAGAATGTATTTGTTAGAAAGAAGAACACAGTGATTATTCATGAATCTAATTTTATCTGGGGCACAGAAGTCACTAAGAAATATGGCTGGACCTAGAAGCAATAAAGCATGACAAATGATGCCTAGAATCATTGGCCTACCTCTGATTCCTTCTTCTTTGTCTGGCTGGTCTTTTAATTTGCACTTCCTTTGTCTATTCTTTCTACCTTCTTCTACAATGGTCTCCATAGGTGGTTTGTTCTCCACCTCCTTGAGCTCAATCCTAGAAATAAGCCACAATGTTTACTGCACTGGACCTGAATAGGTGACCATGTGAACTTTCAATCCTGAGAAGCAAGCCAGCTAGCTCTCTGATTCTGAAGTAAGCCCAATTCCCTCAGGGGGGCAAGTGTTTTGAATTGCTGAGGCTCTCTTTGAGTCTAAGTCTGAGAGCCTGACCAAGACCTTCCCCCTCAACACTGGGGGCTCAAAAGCAGCTCTTATACAGATAAATTGTGGGATTTAAGCTTTTGGGTTTAGTTTCAGTTTAAGTTTGTCTGTCTTTTCTAGTTCTATACCAAGATGCCATTAGGAGTGATACAGTGAAAGGTGGCTGTTGGATGGCTTGCGGGCAGATTCATAGCCTGTAGGCAGAGTATGTCTGGAAATAACCATTTCTTTCCTCTTTCTTTCTCTGCCCCACAACTCCACCCCTTCCCCAGGCAAAAGTGAGGGACTTACAAAGGCACAGTGGGGGAATGGGTTTGTTAGTTGGCATATGCAATTGTAGATTCTCTGTGGTCTCAAGTATGGAGTTCGTAGACTGAGGGGCCAAACTTCACATAAATACAACGTCTGTAACTGTTTTGACTATTTGAGTCCTCATGTCCATGACTAGGCTCTATGATTAACAGGAGAGTCTGACAATCTCTGGTCTTGAACCAATTCAGTTATTTCCTTCTTGGAGTGCTTAAGCCAAAATGTGTCCTAGCAGGGCAGCCAGATTTGCCTTCCCAAATACAATCAAAATAAAATTATTTGAATTCATTGATTTCTTTTTAATGAGTAAGGCAACACGATGCAATGGAAAGGACAGTGCAGCCGTGAGGAGCCATAGTTTTATTTCTGACTTGGCCAGTCAGTTGTTTGGCCATTTCATCTACAAGATGAAGGGGTTGGACTAACTCTTCTCTAATGCTTATTCTGGCCCTCATACTGGTTTTGCTGAGGCATATGTCATACAGTCCTTTCATCAGCAATCCAACAAACATAAGAGAATGTCACACACTCAAAAACCATGAGAAAATAACACTCCGGAAAGCTGGTTATTATTCCCCAAACTTCCTCCTCTTGAAATGCATAGTAGTCAGTTGGGCAGCCACGAAGATGAAGAACATGATTAAGGGCATGCGATGAGTGAGTGAGAGCGACTCACTGGAAATAAAAGCCATCTCCTGACCCCTGTGTTCCAGTGTTCTCAATACTGTACCATGTTGTTTCACTCGTTAAAAGGAGGGGGGGAAGAATTAAAATTACAATTAATTTTGTACATCTATAAAATGGATAAAACTGTAACACATACCCTACATCACTGTAGTGAAGATTCAGTACAATAATACTGAGAAAATGCTTAACAGTATCTGACATCTACAGTAGTAAGTGTTCCATTGATGACAACTATTATTATTACTATCATTATCATTATTATAATCATGTCAGCAGCAGTCACCAGTAATTCCCACAGCACGCTTGAGATAAAGTTGTTCCTTTATTCTACCTGTCTCTCCTACAGCCTGAGGGGTAAAAATCAGAGTGTAGACAGGAGGTGGGCTACACTGCAGAAAGAGGAAGCTAGGTCAGAGGAAGTGATAGAAGGTAGAAGAAAGCGCCGCAGCTAAGAAGAATTGCACTTATATTGCAGGGACTAACGGTGATGGGAGGTAGTATCAGAATTTCCAGGGAACTACAAGTAGTTTAAAAAATGAATAGTCCATATGGATTTAGAAGGTACAATACTAAGTAAAATAAGTCAGACAGAGAAAGACAAATACCATATCATTCCACTCATATGTGGAACTTAGGAGTTCCACAAACAAAGAAAATAAGAGACCAAAAAAAAAAAAAAAAAAA
>NW_026740014.1:0-18452 GCF_022355385.1 Mustela nigripes | reverse complement strand
TATATATATATATATATATATATATATATATATATATATGCGCCACATCTTCTTTATCCATTCATCTGAAAATGGACATCTGGGCTCTTTCCATAGTTTGGCTGTTATGGACTGTGCTGGTATACACATTGGGGTGCAGATGCCCCCTTCAGATCACTACATGTTTATCTTTGGGGTAAATACCCAGTAGTGCAATTGCTGGGTTGTAGGCTAGCTCCATTTTCCACTTTTTGAGGAACCTCCATATTGTTTTCCAGAGTGGCTGCACCAGCTTGCATTCTCACCACCAATGTAGTTGAGTTCCCCTTTCTGCTCATCCTCACCAATATCTGTACTTTTCTGACTTGTTAATTTTAGCTGGTGTTCTGACTGGTGTGAGGTGGTATATCATTGAGGTTTTGATTTGTATTCCCTGATGTCAAGTGATGTTGAACACTTTTTCATGTGTCTGTTTGGCCATTTGGATGTCTTCTTTGCAGAAATGTTTGTCCATGTCTTCTGCCCATTTCTTGATTGGATTATTTGTTCTTTGGGTGTTGAGTTTGATAACTTCTTTATACATTGTAGATACTAGTCCTTTGTCCGATAAGGCCTTTGCAAATGAAGACCTTTGCAAATATCTTCTCCCATTCTGTGAGTTGTCTTTTGATTTTTTTTGACTGTTTCTTTTGCTGTGCAAAAGCTTTTTTATTTTGATGAAGTCCAAATAGTTCATTTTTGCTTTTGTTTCTCCAAAGACACATTTTTGGAGATGTGTCTAGCAAGAAGTTGCTATGGCCAACGTCGAAGAGATTGCTACCTATGTCCTCCTTTAAGAATCTAATGGAGTCCTGTCTCACATTCAGGTCTTTCATTGATTTTAAATCTATTTTTTGTATGGTGTAATGAAATGGTCCAGTTTCATTCTTCTGCATGTGCCTATCCAATTTTCCCGACACCATTGGTTATCAGAGACACTGCTTTTTTTTCCATTGGATATTTTTCCTGCTTTGTCAAAGTTTAGTTGATCATAGAGTTGGGGTCCTTTTCTGGGTTCTCCATTCTATTCCATCGATCTTTGTGTCTGTTTTTGTGCCAGTACTACTGTCTTGATGATTGCAGCTTTATAATAGAGCTTGAAGTCCAGAATTGTGATATCACCAGTTTTGGTTTACTTTTTCAACATACCTTTGGCTAAGTGGAGTCTTTCCTGGTTCCATACAAATTTTAGGATTAGTTGTTCCACCTCTGTGAAAAAAAGTTGTTAGTATTTTGATAGGACTTGCCCTGAATATGTAGATTGCTCTAAGTAGCATTGACATTTTCACAATATTTGTTCTTCTTCCAATCCATAAACATGGAACATTTTTTTTCATTTTGTTGTGTCTTCCTCAATTTCTTTCATGAATGTTCTATAGTTTTCTGAATACAGACACTTTAGCTCTTTGTTAGGTTTATTCCCAGGTATCTTATGGTTTTGGGTACAACTGTAAATGAGATTGACTCCTTTATTTCTCTTTCTTCTGTCTCATTGTTAGTGTATAGAAATACTACTGATTTTTGTGTTTTGATTTTATATCCTGCCACTTTTCTGATTCCTCTAAGAGTTCTAGAATTTTGGGGTGGAGTCTTTTGGATTTTCCACATAGAGTATCATGCCATCTGCAAAGAGTGAGTGTTTTACTTCTTTTTTGCTGATTCAGATGTCTTTTATTTATTTATTTATTTACTTACTTACTTACTTATTTATTTTGATGTCTGATTGCTGCTTCTATAAAAATATATGTTTATAAAAATTAAAGTACTATATTAAATAAGAATGGTGATAGTGGACATCACTGCCATGTTCCTGACCTTAGGGGAAAAGCTCTGTTTTTCCCCATTGAGACTGATATTCACTGTGGGCTTTTTAATAGATGCCTTTTATGATATTTGAGGTATGTTCCCTCTATCTTTAAACTGTGAAGAGTTTTAATCAAGAAAAAAATGCTGTGCTTTGTCAAATGCTTTTTATGCATCTATTGAGAGGATCATATGGTTCTTGTCTTTTTATTTATGTAATATAATATATTGATTGATTTGTGGATGTTGAACCATGGTTTGTAGCCCAGGAATAAATGTCCCTTGGTCGTGGTGAATAATCCTTTAATATTCCTATTGGCTAGTATTTTTATTTTATTTTTTTAAAGATTTTATCCATTTATTTGAGAGAGAGATAGAGATCATGACAGGAGAGAGATCAGCAGGAGAAGCAGACTCCCTGCCAAGCAGGGAGCCCAATGCTGGACTCGATCTTCAGACTCCAGGATCATGACCTGAGCCAAAGACAGTCACCCAACCAACTGAACCAACCAGGTGCCCCTGGCTAGTATTTTTAAAGAGTTTTTGCATCCATGTTCATCAGGGCTATTGGTCTATAATTCTCCTTTTTATTTTTTTAACTTTTTTAAAAAAAAGATTTTATTTATTTATTTGACAGACAGAGATCAGAAGTAGGCAGAGAGGCAGGCAGAGAGAGAGGAGGAAGCAGGCTCCTGCTCAGCAGAGAGCCCATATATATATATTTTTTTTTTCTTTTTACTTTTTTCAGCATAACAGTATTCCTTGTTTTTGCACCATACCCAGTGCTCCATGCAATCCATGCCCTCTCTAATACCCACCACCTCGTTCCCCCAACCTCCCACTTCCCGCTGCTTCAAACCCCTCAGATTGTTTTTCAGAGTCCATAGTCTCTCATGGTTCACCTCCCTTTCCAATTTCCCCCAACTCCCTTCTCCTCTCTAACTCCCCTCATCCTCCATGCTATTTGTTATGCTCCACAAATAAGTGAAACCATATGATAATTGACTTTTGCTGCTTGACTTACTTCACTCAGCATAATCTTTCCCAGTCCCATCCATGTTGCTAACAAAAGTAGGGTATTCATCCTTTCTGATGGAGGCATAATACTCCATAGTGTATATGGACCACATCTTCCTTATCCATTCATTCATTGAAGGGCATCTTGGTTCTTCCCAGTTTGGTGACTGTGGCCATTGCTGCTATAAACATTGGGGTACAGATGGCCCTTCTTTTCACTACATCTGTATCCTTGGGGTAAATACCCAGTAGTGCAATGGCAGGTTCATAGAGAAGCTCTATTTTTTAATATCTTGAGGAATCTCCACACTGTTCTCCAAAGTGGCTGCACAAACTTGAATTCCCACCAACAGTGTAAGAGGGTTCCCCTTTCTCCACATCCCCTCCAACACATGTTGTTTCCTGTCTTGCTAATTTTGCCCATTCTAACTGGTGTAAGGTGGTATCTCAATGTGGTTTTAATTTGAATCTTCCTGATTGCTAGTGATGATGAACATTTTTTTCATGTGTCTGATAGCCATTTGTATGTTATTGAGATCAGGAACACGACAAGGATGCCCACTCTCACCACTCTTGTTCAACATAGTATTAGAAGTCCTAGCAACAGCAATCAGACAACAAAGAGAAATAAAAGGTATCCCAATTGGCAATGAAGAAGTCAAACTCTCTCTCTTCGCAGATTATGTGATTCTTTATATGGAAAACCCAAAAGACTCCACCCCCAAACTACTAGAACTCATACAGCAATTCAGTAATGTGGCAGGATACAAAGTCAATGTACAGAAATCAGTGGCTTTCTTATACACTAACAATGAAAATACAGAAAGGGAAATTAGAGAATCAATTCCATTAACTATAGCACCAAGAACGATTAAGATACCTGGGAATAAACCTAACAAAAGAGGTAAAGGATCTGCACTTGAGGAACTACAGAACACTCATGAAAGAAATTGAAGAAGACACAGAAAGATGGAAGACCATTCCATGCTCTTGGATTGGAAGAATAAACATTGTTAAAATGTCTATACTGCCTAGAGCAATCTATACTTTTAATGTCATTTCGATCAAAATTCCACTGGTATTTTTTTTTAATTTTTAAAAGACATTCACTTGTCTTTGAAATACTCCTTGATAAAATTTACATATACACATCATAGAACAAAACTGTGACTTCAGTTTTATTAAAACTACAATGAAAAATGTCATCATAGAAACCGGAATGAAAGACAATAAATCTTTTTTTTTTTAAATATATTGTGTTAGTCACCATATAGTACAGCATTAGTTTTGATGTAGTGTTCTATGATTCACTGTTTGCATATAATACCCAATGATCCATGAAATACATGCCCTCCTTAATATCCATCACTGGGCTAACCCATCACTCCACCTCCCTCTTCTCTGACACCCTCAGTGTGTTTCCTATATTCCATAGTCTCTCATGGTTTATCTCTCCCTTTGATTATCCCTGTCCCTTTATTTTTCTCTTCCTTCTCCTAATGTCCTTCATGTTATTCCTTATTTCCACATGTAAGGGAAACCTTATGATAATTGTATTTCTCCAACTGACTCATTTCACTAAGCATAATCCCTTGCAGCTCACTCCATGTCAATGCAAATTGTGGGTATTTATCCTTTCTGAGTAATTTCTGAGTAATACTTCATTGTATATATGGACCATATCTTCTTTATCCTTTCATCTGTTGAAGGGTATCTCAACTCCTTCCACCATTTGGCTATTGTGGACATTGCTGCTATGAACATTGGGGTGCATGTGGCCCTTCTTTTCACTACATGTGTATCTTTGGGGTAAATACCCAATAGTGCAATAGCTGGGTCATAAGGTAGCTCTATTCTTAACTTTTTGAGGAACTTCCACACCAATTTCCAAAGTGGCTGTACCAAGTTGCATTCCCACCAACAGTGTAAGAGGGGTCCCCCTTCTTCACATCCCCTCCAACACTTGTTGTTTCTTGCTTTGTCAATTTTTGCCATTCTAACTGAGAATTACAAATATCCCTGTGAATATGGATGCCAGAATCATCAACAAGATCCTAGCTAATAGGATCCAATAGTACATCAAAAGGAATGGAATGAAAGGGTGGTTCAACATTCACAAATCAATCAGTGTGATAGAGCACCTTAATAAGAAAAAATATAAGAACTATATGATCCTCTCAACTGATATAGGAAAAGCATTTGATAAAATACAGCATCTTTCCCTTATTAAAATTATTTAGAGTATAGGTATAAAGGGAACATTCCTCAATTTCATAAAAATCATATATGAAAACCCACAACAAATATCATTCTCAAAGGGAAAAAGCTGAGAGACTTTCCCTTAATATCAGGAACATGACAAGGAAGCCCATTCTTGTTACTATTGTTCAATATGGTAATATAAGTCCTAGAAACAGGAATCAGACAACAAAAAGAAATTAAAGGTATTCAAATTGGCAAAGAAGTTAAATTCTCTCTCTTCACAGATGACATAATTTATGTGGAAAACCCAAAAGACTCCACCCTGTAATTACTAGAACTCATACAGCAATTTAGTAATGTGGCAGAATGCAAAAATCAATGCACAGAACTCAATTTCTTTCTTATACACTAACAATGAAACTGTAGAAAGGGAAATTAGAGATTGTATTCCATTTGCAATAGCACCCAAAACCATAAGATACCTTGGAACAAACCTAGCCAAAGAGGTAAACTATCTATACTTTAGAAACTACAGAACACTTATGAAAGAAATTGAAGAAGACACAAGAAGATAGAAAAATATTCCATGTTCATGGATTGGAGGAATAGACATTGTTAAAATGTCTATGCTGCCCAGAGCAATCTATACTTTCATCACCATCCTGATCAAAATACCAATGACATTTTTCACAGTGTTGGCATAAACAATCTTAAAATTTTTATGGAACCAGAAAAGATCCTGAATTGCCAAGGAAATGTTGAAAAAGAATAACAAAACTGGGGGTATCATACTGCCTGATTTCAAGCTATATTACAAAGCTGTGATCATCAGCATGGTATTGGCACAAAGACAGCATGGTACTGGCACAAAAACAGACACATATATCAATGGAACAGAATAGAGGGCCTAGATATGGACCCTCAACTCTATGGCTAAATAATCTTTTTGACAAAGCAGGAAAAAAATATCCAATGGAAAAAAAGAGTCTCTTCAATAAATGGTGCTGGGAAAATTAGACGATTATACACAGAAGTATGAAACTCGACCATTATATTACACCACATACAAAGACTAATTCTAAATAGATGAAAGACCTCAATGTGAGACAGGAATCCATCAAAATTCTAGAAGTGAACATGGGGAGGAATCTCTTTAACATCTGCCTCAGCAACTTCTTTCAGGACACATTTCCAAAGGCAAGGGAAACCAAAGGGAAAGTGAACTTTTGGGACTTCATCAAGATAAAAAGCTTCTGCACAACAAAGGAAACAGTCAATAAAACAAAGAGGCAACCCATGGAATGAGAAGATATTTGCAAATGACATTACAGATAAGGGGCTGGTATCCAAGATCTATAAAAAACTTCTCAAACTGAACACCCAAAAAATAAATAATTAAATCAAAAAATGGGCAAAAGACATGAACAGACACTTCTCCAAAGAAGACATGCAATATCTAGCAGACACATGAAAAAATGTTCAACATCATTAGCCATCAGGAAACTTAAAACCAAAATCACATTGAGATACCACCTTACACCAGTTAGAATGTAATTCTCCTTTTTGGTGGGGCTTTTCTCTGGTTTTGGGATCAAGGTAATGCTGGCCTCAAAGAAAGAATTTGGAAGTTTTCTTTCCATTTCTGTTTTTTGTTTGTTTGTTTTTGTTTTTTTGAAACAGCTTCAGAAGAATAGGCATTAACTCTTCTTTAAATATTTGGTAGAATTCCCATGGGAAACCATCCAGCTCTGGACTCTTGTTTGTTGTGACACTTGTGATTTTTCTGTTCTTTTAATTAAATTCTTATCTCTAAAACTGATTTTGTATTCCTAATTTTTATATTGATTCTTAAAATATCCCTCCAATTTTTATAAACTTTAGGCTCCTCCACCTCTTAATCTTACATTGCAAATTACCATTATATATCATCTTTATCCTTCACCAGTGCTCATACCAATGAAAAACAGGTTCATGAAAGCATTGTAGATAGCTTAAAATAGAACTTAGAAAATATCACTATGGTCTATAATTAACCTGAGAGTTTGTTAACACAGAGAACACTGGACTTCATCCCCAAATATTCTGATTCAACAGGTCTTGGATGGGTTAAAGATTTGCTCTTCCATAGGTAACAGAAGATACTGCTATAACCTATGTTGCACATGTAACCATAGGTACATACTGTAACCTATGTAAACACAACTTGAGGAACACTGGTCTATACCACAGAGGAAAGTAAGTCATTCAAGAGTAGTCAAGGATATAAGCAAGAGTAGAAACAAGAAAACTCTTGCTTTCTTCTTGATAGGAATAGTTATTAGCCCACCAATAATAGTGTAGTAGGCCAGGGCCTGGAGGGCTCAGTTGTATAAGCAACTCACTCTTGGTTTTGGCTCAGGTCATGATCTCAGTTTCATGGGATTGTGCCCCACATTGGGTTTCATGCTCAACATGGAGTCTTCTTAAGATTATCTTTCTTCCTTTGTCCCTTCCCCTGCTTGTGTATGCTCTTTCTCTTTCAAATAAATAAATAAGATATTTTAAAAAATAACAAAGTAGCAGGACAAGACAAAATAATACAATAAAAACAAAAGCAGGAATTACGTTAACTGACAATAAAATTCTTAGAAAAAAAAAAAAGGAGGCCAAGGTTTAGGGAGAAAACAATACACAAAAACAGAATTAAATTGCCATGCATAAGACTGTCATTGTTGGTGCACCTGGGTGGCTCAGTGGTTACGCATCTGCCTTCAGCTAAGGCCATGATCCTGTGTTCCTGGGATCAAGCCCTTCATTGAGCTCCCTGCTCCTCTGCGAGTGGCCTGCTTCTCCCTCTCTCCCTGCTTGTATTCCCTCTCTCACTATCTCTGTCTCTGTGTCAAATAAATAAAATCTTAAAGGAAAAAAAAAAAGACTATCATGGTAATTTGGATACAAGGGGGAGAAAAATAAATAGAAAAGGGAAAAAAAACTCAGATAGGAGAGAGATCTAGGAAGATGAGCTGATGGAAAAGAGTAACCCATGGGAAATTTCTGATGGGGGAAGGATATCTAATATTTCATTTTAATCTGTCATTTTAATCTGTTTGTGTTGCTATGTTCTAAATTTTCTCTATTGACTTAAGCATTCAATAGGTCTACTTCATATGTACACCTAGGTTTGTGATATAGGCAATGAAAGGATGGGGAAACAAATAAATAAACATTAAAATAAAGTGATATGTCCTGTTCAACAATTATCCCTTTGCTGAGGGTTATGTTTAAAGGGGATTTCAATTCAACAACTTCTATGAGGATTGAAAAGCAGACAAATTGGGGTGTGTTGTTGCCATAATCACAGTGCAACTGAATCCTGAAGAGCTAAGTGTTGGGGAAAATAAAGTTGGCAACAGCAGCTTCTGAGCACATTATTCAGCAGCATACAGGAAGAAAACCCCATTATCTCCAAACTATACTAGGGAAAAGTGACTGTATTTGTTTATAAGTCTACCATGATAATATGCCACAGACTAGGTAGCTCATTAAAACAGATTTATTTCCTCACAATCCTAAAGACTAGACATCCAAGAACAAGTGGTCAGCAGGGTTGTTTGTGAATGTGTGACCTCTCTCCTTGATCTGCCAATGGCTGTCTTCTCTCTGTGTCTTCATATGGTCTTCCCTCTGTCTGTGCCTGTGTCCTAACCTCTTTCCCTTATAAGGACATGAGTCATATTGGAATAGGGTCTACCCTTATGACCTAACTTAACTCAATTGTCTCTTTAAAAAAATCAGTTAACTTTTGTGTTCCTTACAGTCTCATTCTGAAGTATTGGGAGTTAGAACTTCAATGTATGAATTTTGTAAGGGCATAATTAATTTTCTCACAATGACCTTGAAGATAAGAGACTAATGCTTGGATAACAAAAGTAACAAAAATAATAGTAGTAATAGGAGTTATTCAACAAATATTTATTGAGAAAGTATAATTCTAGAAGCTGAGCAATGAACAAAATAGATAAAACAGTCAGTTCTAATAAGCTAGTAGAGGGAGATAAATAATAAATAAATAAGTGGGAGGATGAATGTTGATAAATTCTATAGAGAAAAGTCTAGTAGTGACAGGAATAGTGAGTGCTGGAGGGGAGGCTGGTCTGCCACATTAAATGTGATATCCAGAGATAGCCCCACTGATCAGGAACATTTAGGTAAAGACTTGCTTAGGGTTGGAGTATCAACTGATGATAATAATAACTTTATATATATTTATTTTGGTATGTTATTTTATCAGCTTTTAGTATCTATTGTATATGAGTACAATATATTAGTATAGGCACTTTATATATTAGTATTTGATATATTAGTTTAAGTACTGTATGCTTATTATGTCATCTTTAATTATCTCAACAGTTTAGAAAGCTAAGCATTTTAACTCTCACCTCACGATACATGATAAAATTGAAGTTCAGAGATGTTGATTAATTTTCTCCAGACCATGAAACATTAATACTGTATTTTTCATCCCAATTCTTTCTGGATCCAAAGCCAGTGATCTCATTATCCTACAATTAGCATTTAACATATCTGAGTCTCCAGGCTTTTTCGGTAGTAGTAGCAAAGCCATTCTGCTACCATTTGTGAAATCTCACTGAGCTCCAGAGCTATTTGAATTAACTGTAACCTCAGGTGAATTATTTTAAGCCTCAGTTTTTTATCTGCAAAATGGGGTTAACAGTACTCCCATTGGAGGATTATGGTGAGTACTAATTTTGAGGTGGATGAATAAACCTTTGTTAGCAATTGAGCACATTGTCTGGCACATATGACATGATCAGAAATGAGAATTGCGAGATTAAGAGTCACTTATGGTTTGTCTCCCTCCCAATCCCATTTTCTTTCATTTATTCTTCTCGTACCCACTTAAGCCCCCATGTTGCATCACCTAAACTAGATCTTTAAGATAAGATGTTAACTGTAATCCCCAGAGTAAACATTAAGAAAATAACTTTAAAAATAGAATAAAAAACAATGGCAGAATTAAAATGATATACTAGAAAAGATTTATTTAGCACAAAAGAAGATAGTAATGGAGAAACAAGGAGAAAAATAAGACATATAGAATACAAATAGAAAAATGGCAGTTGTAAAATCTACCTTATCAGTAATTATATTAAATGTAAATAGAATAAACACTCCAATCGAAGGAGAGATTGACAGAATAAACAAACATAACCCAATTATATACTGTCCTGGAAATACGTTTTAGATTTAAGTCACACATAGTTTAAATATAAAAAGATTGAAAAAGATATACCATGCAAACTGTAACAAAAAGACAGCTAAAGTGACTATATTACTATCAGACAAAATACACTTTAAGACAAAAATTGTTATTAGAGACAAAGGACATTTTATAGGATTAAAATTGTCAATCCATCAAGAAGACACAAAAATTATAGGTACGTATGTACTTAACAACAGAGCCTAAAAATGCATGAAGCAAAACCTGACAGAATAGAAGGGAGAAATAGACAATTCGGCAGTAATAGTTGCCAATTTCTATAATAGAACAACTTCACAAAAGAGCAACAAGGAAATAAAAGACTTGAATAACACTATAAAACAGCTAGATCCAACAGGCATATATAGAACAGTCCTTTTGAAAACATCAAACCAGGGGTGCCTGGGTGGCTCGGTTGGTTAAGCATCTGCCTTCAGCTCAGGTCATGATCCAGAAGCCCGAGGATCAGGCCCTCTCTCTCTTTCTCTCTCAGGCAAATAAATAAAATCTTTTTTAAAAAAATCAAAATACAAAATTTTCTCAGGTGCACATAGAACATTCCACAGGATAGATTTAATATTAGGTCATATATGCAGTATTGGGCCATAAATATAGTATATGTATATGATGAGATACTATTCAACTATAAAACTGAATGAAATATATACATGCTATCACATGGATAAACCTTAAAAACATTACGCTAAGTGAAAAATGTCAGACAGAAAAGACCACATATTGCATGATTTCATTTATATGCAATGTCTACTATTGGCAAATCCATAGAGAAAGTAGATTTCTGCTTTGCCACGGCTGAGGGAATGAGCAGGAGAATAAAGAGTGATTGCTCATGGGGGAAAGCATTTCTTTTTGCAGTGATGGAAATTTTCCAGAATTAGGATGCTCATATGGTTTCGTGAAAATAGTAAAGGCTTCTGAATTACAGACTTTTGAAAGGGTGAATTTTATGGCATGCAAATTATATCTCAAGTTAAAAAATACTGGGAGGCACTGAAAGGTTGGTTGATAAAAGAAAACAATTTGTTTATTGAAAAAAATCAATTGTGTGCTTTACAATGGCAATAAAGACATAAATATGATGCTGCTGCTTATGATGGTCATGAGGAGGAGGAGGAGGACAGCTAAGATTAATTAACCTATACAAAAATTCTATGAACAGAAATTTTTTTATCCTCATTTTTCAGATAAAGAAAATCAAGTGTAGAGAAGCAAAGTCTGTTAAAGTTATCCAGCTAGGAAAAAATATAGCAAAAATGGAATTCGATCCCAGGTCCTTAGTCACTAGCAGTCGTTCCCCACTCTTCAGATCACATTTTCCTGGTAGAAATAGACAAGTAGACATATGATAGCCATCAAATAAAAACAAATATGCAAGGAAGAAAAGCAAATGAGGACAACACGAAGGATGGTTCTGTTCTCAAGCAGAAAGGGCAAGAACATTCCTGGCAGATAACTAGAGAAACTGGAGTCCTACAACAAGGATGTCAGACATTTTCTTGATGACTTGGCATCTTTCTCACTCCCTATTGCCTTAACTCACTGCACGCCCCCTACACACACACAGACACACACAGAGAAGCACGGTATAGGTAATTTAGGTATTAGCTGAGCTCGTTAACTACATAATCATCTGACATACACGTTGTAAAGTGAATCGGTTTCTTACTCAGCTTGGTTTGAAGGCCATGCTGATATACTTTGTAGACAAGACTTTAGGTACCGAGGCCTCTCTCCTGAACATTGTGAACTCTTTCAAGTTCTTGTTTGAAGAGTTAATTGAAACTCATTTTTGACACAATTATTGGTAGCCTACCCAATAAACTACCATTCTTACCTTGAACAAAATATATGTAAGCTGCTATCAAAGACGTAAAAGGTAGAGCACCATGAGTCTACAGAAGGAAGAGTCGCGTCTTAAGCATAGAAAGCATAGAAAGAACATCACATTTGGATAATGATTTTTCTGATCAAATTTGTTGCAGACAGACAGAAGACAGAATTAGATCAGTAGTGAGTTTACAGAGTAGCATTAACGATGAGAAAGGAATTGAATCCACAAATGTCACTTTGGAGAGAGGAAGCAGGATGTATATGTCCTCTCTTAATAGATTAATTAGGATAAACTAAACAGCATGTTCAGAAAGTTTATAGGATTGGCAAATAATGTTTTGGTAAGGTCATTATAAGCCATTCAGTGGCTATTATGATGGTAATTTACAGCCGTGACAATTGTCTAGACAAGGAAATTAAGACAGTACTGGTTCCAATTTTAATTTGAAACAAAGCCTACCATATCATATTAAGTGTCCTGGTCTTGTGGCCTCTAGCCACTGGCTGCAAATGTTAAACTCATTTGCTGTTTTTCCCAGAACAGCTAACAGGACTGGGCAGAGGCAGGAGAAAGAAATAAGTCAATTGTAAAGATATTTGGATTCAAGAAAAAAGACTCAGGGAAGAAGAAAGATCCTTCCTGCACAGCAATGTTATCTAACCAGCAGGGTTCTCAGACTGCCTGATAGTGAAGAACATCCCATGAACAGCCTCCCATAAGAAGGGTAGGTATGTCTCTTTGAAAAGAGGCCACAGCTGAGCACAAGACTCCGTTTCTTCTGCCGTTATGACTTAAACTTGAAGCAAGGTGGAGGGTAGTGATCTTAATGAATAAGAGAGAAAATAGAAGGGGAAGACCCATTACTGTGAGCAGGACCTGGGAGGACAGTTCCTCAAGATCACAGTTAGGGGTAAAGGATTGTTAGACCTGCTCTTCATTTGCATTTGATAGCAAGTGAACCACATATAGTCTTCTTACTGAAGTTTTACTATACTCTCTAAGACAATTACTTCTTAACATTTCTCTGTTGGTCCTGCTACAGTAGATATCAGGTCACTGTTAGAGGTGGAATGTTTTGGAATCCCCCTTAGGGTATGCTGTCAAGCTCTACCCATAGCCTCACCCCTTCCCCAGGGGCTACCCTGGAGGGTGTCCTGGCTTGGAGAGAGCAATGTGAGGTTTAGATAGGATTGTGTCTTCTCCTAAGACCTTGGCCAAGTCACTCTATTCTGCTTGCCTTCAGTTTCTTTATCTGTAAAAGGAGGAAGGTAAACTTATACCTTCAAAATTCTATGGTTTTAGATGCCCCTTCCATATGAAATCAATTCTTCAATTCCTTTAAAATCAATAAAATATAAATATATAATTAGAGATACTTACATATTTATCTATAAACATATTATATATAATAAAATATGTTTATACATAATAAAACAAATAATGTCAATCTATATGTAAGTATTTTACATACAGAGCATAGCACACACAGATTTTCTATATACACAAGATATATTCTCATAGGGGTTTTTTCAGTCTCTAAACAGCACATACAAAATACTTTTAGGTCAGTACAAGATTATTTTCATTTTCTCAGAATCAAAAGGTGGAAAAACCTCCTGCGACACGGTAGCCCGCTCCTTACTCAGGCTGGTATTTGGCCATGGGAAACCTTTGACTGAGTAGGAACAAACATCTGAATATGCTGTCTCCGCAAAAATGGCCTCAGACATGGCAATGAGATAAACCATGTTTTCTCCCACTTGTCCACTTTAGCCCTCTCTTTTTGGGGCACCAACCTGCTTCCCCAGCCTTCCTGGCCACCTACAGGGCCTGACCCAGATCTGCCATCTTCTGATTCTCCATCACACACTCTCTTCTAGAAGGTTCTTCCTCTACCTCACCCATTGAAAGGTGACCCCAGAAGCAGCAAACCACAATGTTTCCATTAGACACCAACAGAAGCCAAGTCATAGTGCTAGAACAAGAATCAAAGGATAAACAATGTTCTGAGGCTGAGGTTCTGTCATCCCAACTGGAAGAGGAAGTGTGGCTACAATGGTTGGTAAGGTATCTTCCAACTGTATAATTCTAGGACGAATCAGTCCACACCAATGCAAAATATAACACATATAAAATTTAATTATAGCCTTCTAGGGACTATTACCCAGCCAGTGTTAATAATTCAAAGAGTGAATATTTCAGGCACGTGGGCTTTTCTGCTTCCACCGACATTATATTCTCTTGGCAGCTGCCTATTTCTCAAACTGCCTTTAGGAAGCCATAGGAGCCTGAACTGAAATATGCAACCAGGCTATTCATGCAGAAATTGAACAGAGCCTACTTCTGAGTGGGGGAATGGGGGTGTGGCAATTTTACTTCCTCCTTCTGAAGACCAGAGAAGATTTCTGCTCCACCTGGCGAATTCTATATCCTTTTGGACTTCTTAAATATTGCTCCTGGAATTGACTGTCATTTATATATTGAGAGGAAAAATCTGCCAAAATGATTTGATTATTCAAATGCTTTAAAGAATCATTAAAATACTGACCCTGTGGGATGAAAGGAGCCTCCCCACGCTTACTTGATACCTTCCTCCTGCAGTCTTTGACACATTTGCTAGACAGCCTCAGCCTTTCAACGGGAACTAGATGTTTGAACTGCCCGAATAAATGGAAAACACTTACTCTTCACTCTTTGCCAAACTCCAAATCTAAAATTGCCTCAGTGAAATTACCCTCTCATGTCTAAATGTGCTAAGAGTGACCAAGGTCTTAAAATATACAAGGAACTGACTCAAGAACAGAAACACTATTATTTCATTTACCACCTATCTCTTAAGATTTGCAAAGCCATGTAAGCAGCTGTCTGTCTTATAACTTTTTCATCCATTCAAATCAAATCTCATCCACAGAGAAGGCAGGTACTGGTTGCTTATTAGTTAGAATAGTCTAGTACTTTCATTTATTAGAGCGCCATTCCTTCAAAAAATTAAAACACTCATACAGTATGTCATTGTTTAAAATCTTAACTCCCGAAATTGTATCTTTAACAGTAGTTGTAAATATATATCTAAGAGTTAATGATCATTTTCTAAATGCTACGTCTGGGTTAAGATTAGCTTTGTCCGTATTACTTCATTTATCTTCAAAACAACCTGATGAAGCAAGAACTAATATGACATGGTGAAGATGAAAAATGGGTTCAGGTCACAAAGCTGGTTAGTTAGTTAGTTAGTTAGAATCCTGATCCTTGAAAATAGACTACCTGATGGATTACCAGTCCTTCAAAAGTGTCCTTATTATCCAGCCTAATTTTTTTCCACATGTCCCCATTGGCATTTCATGACTGGAGGACCCAGAAGTCCTGTAAGTCATCTCTCCGATTCCATGCTGTAACCTATTCCACAGTCTCCCCTGATCCTCCTACAGTGTTGACTTCATTCTACACCTATTACCCTCACTCATGTAAACCAGTCCTTTGGAAAAAACCCAAATTCACATACACTTCGCATTCAGACCTCATGTGCCAAAACAACAGGTCTTACTATTTTCAGGTAAAAATACTGAGTATTTTCTTCTTTACCAAAATCACATTCCAAGATTCAGTGCATATTCCTTTCCCTGTTTGAGATCCCCTTCCTTCTGCACTGGCCAAGGTTCTCAAGCCCTACTTCCTCCAAGAAGCTTTCCACATAATTTAGCAGTTAGATTACACTTTGGGGACTCATTTTTATACTAGCCCAGGAAAATAATCTCTGCTTCAGTAAAAAGACCACAGGGCTTAGAATCCAGAGACCTATGCTGAAATCCTAGTTTTTGTAATTTATGTATTACCTTGTAGCCTCAGGGTTTGCATTTATGATGTAGAGTCATTAGTCTCTATGTCACAGGATTGCTATAAGGATTAAAATAAAATTATGAATACACACATATGTATGGGTGTGCCATATATATATGACATACACATGAATATATATGTATGTATATATGCTTTTGTACACACACAATAGTTTTGAAAGCTATAAAATGCTCTAAAGAGGTAAAGAAGCATTGCTATATGGTTTTTTTTCTTTTCAGTGTAACAGTATTCATTGTTTTTGTACCACACCCAGTGCTCCATGCAATCCGTGCCCTCTCTAGTACCCACCACCTGGTTCCCCCAACCCTCAGATTGTTTTTCAGAGTCCATAGTCTCTCATGGTTCACCTCCCCTTCCAATTTCCCTCAACTCCCTTCTCCTTTCCATCTCCCCGTGTCCTCCATGTTATTTTTTATGTTCCACAAATAAGTGAAACCATAAAATAATTGACTTTCTCTGCTTGACTTATTTCACTCAGCATAATCTCCTCCAGTCCTGTCCATGTAAATACAAAAGTTGGATATTCATCCTTTCTGATGGAGCCATACTACTCCATAGTGTATATGGACCACATCTTCCTTATCCATTCGTCTGTTGAAGGGTATCTTGGTTCTTTCCACAGTTTGGAGACTGTGGCCATGCCTGCTATAAACATTGGGGTACAGATGGCCCTTCTTTTCACTACATCTGTATCTTTGGGGTAATTACCCAGTAGTGCATTGCTGTATGTTAAGGGGTATGTAGAGACAGAGATAAAGAGATCAATCTTAGATTCCTAGAGGGTAGCAACCTTTTTTGTTGCTATCGTTTTCAGGTTCTAGCGTAAGGTTATATAAAGAATACTCAGCAAATACTTGAATAAGAATTTTTCTAAAACCCTAGGGAGAAATCACTATTCCCATATTACACATTAGAAGTATGCAAAGGCTAAAGAAGCACATCAGTGACCAGTCAACCATTAGTCCATGGCAAATGTGGATCTAATTCTCACATGAGGTGTTTTTGTTTTTTTTTTTTTTTTCCAACCAGGCTCTTCTGTCAGCTTTCCCTTGATGAATCGGACTTCATTTTTAATAATGACATTCAGCGAATGTACTTGCTGTTTGTGGATAGCACCAAGTGGGTGGAGTGTCAACTACATTTGGAGGGTGTCACTGCAATTCAAAACAATCCTGACAACTTGAAGATGTGGGCTCATATAAACAACAGCGTTGAGAAGACCATGCATTAAAAAAAATAATAATTAATGTTTTCTTTGAGTCTCCTCAAAAATGTTTAAAACGTGACCACTGAAATTTCAGATCCAGTGGACAATCTCCATGTTAGTAAATACTACTTAGGAACATTTGATTTCCCTGTCTATTTTTAAATCCTCTAACTTGAAAAACACAGAGAATATGGAGATGTTTGGAAGGGAATAAAAGCCAAACCTAATGGATTAGTAAACTACGTCATCGAACATCACGGTTCACAGGAAAGAAAGAGTGTCTAATTGTACAGAAAAATAAAATCAGCTACCATCTTTTCCATATCCTTCCAGAAGCCTTTCTATATATAATTACATGATCTTTTAAGTATTTTTCAGATGTTATTTATTTATTTATTTGAGAGACAGAGTGAGCATGGGCAGTGAAGAGGTAGAAGAAGAGGGAGTAGCAGGCTCCCTGCTCCCCTACTGGGGGCTCAATCATGGGGTTCCATACCAGGACCCTGAGATCATGACCTGAGCCAAAGGCAGACTGCTTAACTGCCTGAACCACCCCAAGCACCTCTAATTCCATTATTTTAAGTCCTCAATTGTATCACTGAACAACCTTTCCAGGACAGACAATGAAATCTCTTTTGAACACATGTAACACATGTAGCAAGAGCTTAGAGGATGCTACATGGATGGTCCGGAGGTTGAATAATGAGTGACCACGCATGATTCATTAGACAAAGTGGGAAAGAGAGTGGTGAAAAAACACTTAATAAAAATTAAGCTGGCATGGTTGTGATCTAGAAGCTGAAGAGAATACCGGGGGACAAGGATCCAAAGAGAGGTGAGGATTGGAAACAAGTAGCACTTTCCTATTTCCGTCACTGGGGGAAGACAGTAACAGCTGTCCCTCCTCTGAGACAGTGAACTTGGAGAGGTGATCATGGTCCCTGTTATACGCAGTTAGTCCAAAGAGCCCATGAGTAGGCAGATATTGACCAGCGGGGCCATGTGGATGCTGGTAAGACTTGCTCTTATTCACCTATGGGGAAAGGAATCTTGTTAGCAATAAGCAATTTATGATATTTCATATGGGTTCTGGGAATGTGATGTGTGAGGGTGACAGCCAGGGGGCAGAAGGAGAAATTTTAGAAGTTCTAGAATAAACACTAGCCTGTTGTTAATATTACATAGAAAACATTCTTTCTATGCCGTACTATATTCAACTGCATTGGGGGAAAAAA
>NW_026740013.1:0-18570 GCF_022355385.1 Mustela nigripes | reverse complement strand
AACAACCTGAGGGTTTTGAAGGGGTGGGGGGTGGGAGGTTGGGGGAACCAGGTGGTGGGTATTAGAGAGGGCACGTATTGCATGGAGCACTGGGTGTGGTGCAAAAACAATGAATACTGTTAAGCTGAAAAGAAATTTAAAAAAAAGCACTGTGCTGTTTTATCAAAGGGATGACCCCAAGACAGCATCATGGTGTGGTTGTGGGAAGAGTTCAGGTTGGCCAGCAAGTTCTGAAGTGAGTGAGCCAGTTCACTAGGCACAAAGGATAAAAAAGAGGAGAACACATTATGGTCAATGGCTAGCCTGGTCCTTACACTGCACAGTCCTGGTGGGCATTGCTCAGAAAATGAGATAAAAATGCCCAAACACACATACTGACTGCCCCCTTCCTTCCCCTCCAACCCTTCCTCATAACACTTCTGTTTTTCTACCATAGAAATATGATCTGATCCTTCTGGTGAAGATTCTGCAGCTGATGACTCCAAAACTTCATTTGGGTGGCGAGGGCCAACTTCTACACAGTATGATATTTAATTGAGAAAACTCAGTCAGCAATTAGTTTTTAGACCCACGAAACTGTAATGGAAATACCGGAAGCCATGAAAACAGGAAAAGACCTCAGAAACAATATTGAACATGGAAGTTTTGGATGTTAGCATGTGGAGTTACTAGCCAAAATGCCCACACCAAATTTTACATTTCACATTTTAAAATGTACTCATTTGGGCACATTTTAAAAATTTAATGTGCCAAGCAAAATTTTGGCTCTTTGTGCTGACCAATGTGGGCCAGTGCTAACTGATGTCTAAGAGAAACAAAACTAGCTAGTGGGTAAATCAGCTCCGTGTGGCACCACCCTCCCAGCACGGTCTGGAGACGTTTCTAGAAGAAGCCCTTCCCAGTGGTGGCCAGATGGCTCAGTTGTTGGGTGTCTTCCTTTCACTCTGGTCATGATACCAGGGTCCTGGGGCTAAGCCCCACGTTGGGCTCTCTGCTCCATGGAAAACCACTTCTCCCTCTCCCACTCCCCTGCTTTTATTTCCTCTCTTGCTGTGTCTCTCTCTCTCAAATGAATAAATAAATTTTTCTACCCTATGAAATTTATTAAGTCATTATATCCTTGCAGCTACCTAAGCAACACAGCTCTCTCTAATCCAGGCACACCATTAATGAACAAACTAATATTTACAGTGTAGACAGAAACTTTAGTACAATAAAGAATCAATTTTCCTAAATGTTGTCTGGTTTTCACTTTGTGAATTATGTTTTAAATCAGAGAGGGGACTACTTGTTATTTCTATTTGAGTTCTCCAAAACTGATTCACCCTTAAATTCCCAGTGAAGACAAATATGAAGGAAATGTCAGGATAAAATACCTATTCTTCTCCCCCCGCACATTTCCTACTGTAACTGGTTTGTTCTGAAATCTAAACTGAAATTGTTCAAATCATCAGACGTGGCCTCATACTGAGATAAACTTGGAAAAATGTGTCCAAATAAGACTGTGGTATCATAAAGAGTTGGTCTGGTCTTTGCCCCAGTTTCCTGAGATAGAACTCTAAATCCTTGGAAGTTCCTGAGCAACTGATTTAGCTGTCTGTGGGGGGCCTGCTGGGACCTACCTGCATTTATGTCAATAATGGCACGGATGGCACTCCCTGCAGAGTTCCAGGAGGAGACTTGCCCTGCTGGAGAAACCAACCATATGGTGAGAGGGCTGAGCCCTTGAGCTAATGATTTCAGCCAGATCTTCTGATCTCTTAGAAGTGGAGTGGTGGGACCTCTCAGGTGGGCACACTCCTGCCTGCACTTGACAAAGTCTGGTGTGGGTGCCAGCCAGTGCTATCTAGGTCCTCAGCCTTCTGCACTCTGTGCACCCTGTATGACCATGAGGTGTGAAAGCAATAGCGCCCACACTTGAAAGCTTGGTGTGGGTGCCAGTTGGTGCTCTTTAGGACCCCAGCATTCTGCGACTGGCTGAGGGTCTGAATGCTCTCAACCCCTGCATGAGAGAACCTGGGGCAGTCTGTGGTTGTGATCCCTCAGCGGTGGCAGCCTTCTGCGACCCGCATGGCCATGAGCTCTGAGTGCACCCTGTGTGGGCCTGAACCCCAAAGAGCAGTCCTGGCAAAGGCAGCCATGGGAAGTAGGCTCCCTGGACCAACACTGCTCACTGTTGTAGTGGCACGGGGGTGCAGAGACAAGCGGGCACCTCAGGGGACCACTAAGAGGGTGGCTGGGTGCATACCCCCTGTGGGAGGTTGTGATGCTTAGCAGAGTTTGCAGAAGGGGAGTCTGTGTGTTCTGGATTGCAGAGGGGAGCCAAGTGAAGAATCTTTATGAGGTGGAGGTCTGGGTGTAGTTTGCTTTCCACTACACCCCTGAAGGACAAAAACCTCCAGAGAACAGAAGCCTGAAAAACCGGTTTCCACAAAACCCAGTTCCTTTTTAGGGTGCAGGATGACACAACATAAGCAAGACTGAATGAAAAATAACCTGGCAGGTCCCTCCCCCAGAAGACAAGCAAAAGATCCAGAGGACAACCACCACAGGGTCCCCAAAGAAATGTAAACCCCAACACCAGGGAAAACAATATATTAAGCTCCTGGTATTGTCCTAAAACCATATATTTCATAGATACTTTTTTTTTAATTCATTCTCACAATTCTTGCTCCTTTAATTTTTTAACCGATTTACCATTACAACTAGATGTTTAATACAACATATTTCATAATAACCTTTTAACTTGAACTTTTTTCATACATATACCTATATTTTACTTTTTCTTTCCTTTCTTAAAAATATACATATAGATATGAGCTTCAATGTAATCCTTTTTCCCTATTCAATACTACCCCTATATATAAACCGGCTTTAATCTTCCTTTATCTCTGGAAAGTTGAGTCCTTTAACAAAGATACCAAGATACACCCAGTAAGAACCCAAATAACCCTCTTTGCCCATGTCAAGGATTCATAGCAACCCACCAATTTTCTCTTCTGTCAGTGTTTCTGTGTATTTGTTTCTGTTTTGGTATTATATAAATTTTATTCCTGGGGTTTGTTTTGGCTGGGTTCCTTTTTTTTTTTTCCTTGCCATTTGTCAATCTTTTTGTTTGTCCATTTTTGTTTATAGACCTAATAAATCTTAATTTGGGGGCCTCATTCTGCCTGAGTTCTCTCTCTCTCTCTCTTTTTTTCTTTTTTCCTTCTTTTTGATGGTGACTTCTGATAGTTCCAAAGCATTCCAGGGCACACCTTACCTGGATCAAAGTTAATATATTCAGCTATACGTTCCCTCAACCACCTCTCACCGAAATCACTAGGAGGAGGAACACCTAACAGGAAAAATTCAGAGACTGAGCCCTCTCCATCAGGACTAATAGATATGGACACAAACAGTACATAGGAAAGGGAATTAAGGGTAACAATTATCCAGGCAATGGCTAGGTTGGAGAAAACCATTTGTGACAAAATAGAATCTCTAAGAGCAGAAGTGAGAGCTGACCTAGCAGAAGTTAAAAATGCTATCAATGAGATCCAATCTAATGTAAATACACTAACAGCTAGGGTAACTGAAGCAGAAGATAGAATTAGTGATCTAGAGGACAAATTAATAGAGAAAAAGGATCAGGAGAAGACATGGAACAAACACCTTGAAACCACGAAAACAGAATTAGGGAAATAAATGACACCATGAAACATTCCAACATCAGAATTATTGGGATCCCTGGGTGGGGGGAGAAAGAGAGAAGACTAGAAAAAATAGTTGAACAAATTCTGGATGAAAAATTTCCCAGTATGGGGAATGGAACAATTCATGGAAACCAGTGAGAATAAAAACACATTGGTCCAACCCCTATTGGATACAGCAAAGGCAGTCCTAAGAGGGAAATACCTAGCCATTCAAGCCTCATTTTAAAAATTTGAAAAATCCAGAATAAACAAGCTCTCTTTACAGTTTAAAGAACTTGAAAATCAACAACAAACTAACAAAAAATTAAGCCAACCCCAAACACAAGAAGGGAAATAATCAAGATTAGAGCAGAGATAACTGAGATAGAAACTAGAGATACAGAAGAACACATCATCAGAACTAGAAGCTAGTTCTTTGAAAGAATCAATAAGATCGATAAACCAATGGCCAAGCTAATCCAAAAGAAAAGAGAAGGGATCCAAATTAATAAAATTATAAATGAAAGGGTAGAAATCATGACTAACACCAAGGAAATAGAAACGATCATCAGAAATTATTATCAAGAGTTATTGCCAATAAGTTAAGCAACCTAGGAGAAATGGATGCATTCCTGGAAAACTATAAACTCCCAAAATTGAACAATGGATCTTGGAACACCAAAAAAATAAAATTTAAAAAAAATGGAGGGGAGGTGTGGGAACTGGGGACCAAGCTCAGCCATGTGGCCAGTGATAATTACACTCCAGTAAAACCCTGGACTTCAATCTCCGTTGAGCTCCCTGGTGAGTAGCCAGCCAGACATATATGCGCTGGGATGATGATGTCTCCCAATGACAATGGAAGCTTTGTGTTGGGACTCTCCCATACCTTGTCTTTACCTCTCTTCATATGTCTGGATCTGATTTTATCCTTTACAATAAGATGGGAGTCCTCAGTATGGCACTTAACTGAGTTCTGTGAGTTCTAGGCAATCATAAACTCTGTTGTGGTAGTGGGAAGCCCCAAATGCTAGTTAGTTGGTCAAAGTCACATGTGACCGGAGGCCATAAACTGTGCCTCGTGTTTTAAGTGAGGAATGGTGCTCTTCATCTGTGGAGTGCCACTGACTCCAGGGGGTCAGAGTTGCACTGTAAAGAACTTTCCTTAAAGTACAAGGCTTTCCAACAAGACAAACACTAACTGGGAAGTTTGACAGGGATAATTGGTTTTTTAGGCTGTTGTTTATGTAGAACACTGCCACACACAGGCCTGAGCCTCCACTTCCTAGTTGGGAGGAGAGATATGCATGCATCCCCAAGGCTTGGAAGCAGATGCAGCAACCTGGAGAGCCTGGAAGGAAAAAGATGATGGACATGATGCACTGGGAAGTCCTAAGAGGATGTTATGTTGAGCAGGAAGCAAGTCCAGTGAGTGACACATTTCAGAGGAAGGATCTCTTGAGTTTGACAATGAGTCATGAACCATTCATCCCACCAAAGACACAGTGTTGGTTTGCTTGTCCTTCTTTCGGTCAGTGGTTACACTTCTATCTCCACTCCCATGTCCACCCTCACATGCATCTATGTAGTCACTGTTTGAACTACTGTACCTGAAGAATGGCCATAACACCAATCCCTTATTACCACAGACAAGCCTCATCCCAACTGACATTTGCTCTCCCATTGAGCCATGACCTGGGATCCTACCAATAGTCCTGCTTGCTGTCATTATACAGGGTCATATGATGAGCTGCTCCCTGCTTCCGCTATGACCCCCCACACACACACTCTTTAGCCCCAAAACAACCCTGGGAGCCCTTCTGAGAGCATCAAACCTCCAGAAGCTCCCTGAGTCAAGCCATTATGTGACCTGTGTGCAGTCATATGTGATGCCCCATTGACTGGAGGATCAGGCCAATGAGAAAGTCAACCTCTGAGGCTCAGCATCCCTCTCACCTTTGAGTAATTCTTGGGCAGAACAGATCACTTCTACTTCTTGATTTCTATTGCAATTGACATATTTTTCAGTTCACCAAACAGCTTGAAGTTCTATAGGAGCAGGAACCCCACTGCATCCTATTTGATTCTGGATCTGCCTACCTTCGCTAAGGTAGGAAATTTCTCTTCTCCTTTTTGTGCCTCTTTCCATTGACCTTGAGGGAGAGACTGCCACTGCCCTTCTCTCCCAGAGCTGACAAGCCAAGAAGGGGCATGAGGTCTGTACACAGACTGGGACAAGGTGAGGCCCCTCAGATCAGGAGCCACAGGGTGGTTCTGAAAATAATGTTGGGTGGGAATGCAGGGTAGGGCTGCAATGAGGGTCGCCTTGTGGAGGAGATGGTCATATGACTAGAGTGATATGGGTGAGTAGAGTGGGAGAGGAGTCTTCTTAGGCAGGAGGGGTAAGAAGGGGAATGACCCACTGTGGGTAAGGGGGAGGCTGGAGGCGGTTTGGGGGCAGTGGTGGGAATGCACGGTTTGCACTGGGTAGCAGTGGCACGTAAGAGAGGAAGGCATGTAGGAGACATGTGTGTTCAAAATTTCTGGGCTATCTTTGTGACACTGACTTTCCAGGGCTAGAACCCCAAGGGCAGCCCATTGGAAAGTGTCCCAGGGACTACACAAATATCATGACATCTGCATAATGGTCAGGAGAGAAGAGAGATCCTGAGACAAAAGCTGGGTTAGAGGTTGAGGATCCAGGCATCCAGGCTCTGAGAGGAGACAGTGGGGAGTTCACAGCTTGCTGGGGACAAGACTTGTAGAATGGCCCTTCTGGACCTTGAGTTTGGATGGACTGGCCCCAAGGCTGTAGGTGAACAGGCTCCTATTGGACAAAGGGAGTGTCCATCCTGTGGCCCCAGAGAAACTACTGTGTCTCTGCACACCTTGTCTTGTGGCCTTGAGTGGGCCACACTGGATCTAACTCTAAATCTTGAAAGTATGTCTTTCAGGCAGCTGTGAAAATATGCAGTTCTTTTGCTCAACTTCAGATCATGCTTCTCTCAGTCTAGAACAAGGCCTAAGAAATGACCAATGTGACACATGACCAGAGAGCTTTTTTCTGGGGAGTGGAGTGTTTTGTTGCTTATTAGCAAATCACAGCCACTTCTGGAGGGAGAGCAAACTACTTGAGCACTTGCTTCTGGAGGGTGTTGTGCACAGTCTCTCTGCCCCTCAGAGCTTCCTGATTCTCACTCAGTGTGTGATTCTAGTAAGAGTAGTTTTTGAATTCTCTCCCCCTCGCTGATCAAAAGCCACCAAAGAGAGGGCCCTAGGGCCTGCTAGAAGGGGACACCCTGAATGGCAAAATGGCAGGTAGGGGCCTGAAATAGAGGGTCAGGGAGGCCTCCCTTGTCACCCCAGGTCAGGCCTGTTCCCTTGTTTCATAGCCCTCATCCCTGGCTAAATTATCCCCTCCTCCACTGTCCATCTCTGCACTTCAGGACCTCTGCTCACATGTCTTCCTCAGAATTCTGTCCCCAAGCCTGAGAGACCTGAGTGCCTGAAAGACCCAGAGGCCGAGTAAATGTTGAATGAATGAACTAATGTTACAGTGTGTTAACTATACTGGAATTAAACTTAAATTTAAAAGAAGAGAAAAGAAAAAAAACTGTGTTTATTTGTGCCACACAGTCGCCCAGTTAGCATAAAATGCACTTTAAATAATTCTAATAGATCGAAACTCAGTTTCCAGCTTAAGTACCCATTATTATCACCACATTTTAAAGTGATACTGGCTTCCTATGCTCCAAAACAGAGGCTAGATTTGGGCAAGATGCAAGGAAGTGACCCCTACTTTACCAAAATATCAGCATGGAATCCTTAAATTCTGAACTTCTGACAGACAAGAGTCACCTGCCTGTGGACATGATTTGCTTTCTCAGATGGCTCTGACACCTGAGGATATATCAGCATTTTGCTTCCAGAAGGGCAAATGGGAAAGGTAGAATTCTGTAACCACTATGTTCTACAAAATTTTAGAAGAGCAATATTACAACCGTGGGATGAAGAAAACTCGCAGATACAGTGAATACCCATACCTTCATTTTATTTTTCAAAGAAAGAGTGCCAAAGACTTTCTCCTAATGGGATAATAAAAGAAACTTACAAAATACCTATAATTGTTCAATAAAACTAAAATAGAAAATGAATATAGAAAATGGAGGAAAGATCCAAAGAAAAGTTTAGGAATAAGCTGTTCACTGAACAGTCCTTCCAGTTGAGTCGAGAAAAAGGGAGATCCCCCACCCCCGCCACCACTTCTCAGTAGAGAGGAGGGCTCAAGGCTCGCCTGTGAGCAGGTCAGGCCCCAGAGCATGAGGACAGCAAGGTGTATTGCTGCCCAGGGGCTGAGCACATGGGGTCCTGTCAGCCGGAGAGGTGGCTCTCCACAGAGGGTCACTGCTGGCCCCTGTACTCTGTCTGTTGCTGAACAGATGCTACCATTTTCCCTCTGGCTAAGGGCCCAGCCCAGGTGGTCCGGCTTTGCTGAGGGGCGGTCGGTACTCACTGGTGGTGTGCAGGTAGGTGCAGGTCTGGATCTCCCTTCCTTCATTACTGGCAAAGCACTGGAAGATCCCCAAGTCCTGCAGATGCAGCTTCTGGATGCACAGGCCCCAGCCTGACAGCATCATGTATCGGGGTTCTGGAGCCTGCTCATGGACACGGCATCCTTGTACCACACCGAAGGGTGGGAAGAGGAACCCCTATATGGGAGTGGAAATAATTGGGCATTTGAAAAAATTAAATTTCAATCATTTACTGTGAGGGCTGAGGCAAGCATGATTCAGAGGATACAGGCAATACTTTTGTGGCATTTTTCCGTCTAGGAGTCCTTTCAACAACCCCATACGGTGTTATTTTTCTCATGTCTATGAAGAAATGGACAGAGAGAAGCAGCAAGAGGAAGAGCAGGACTGAAGTCCTGATGCCAGGCTGCAGACTGTTCTGTTCCTCCTGAGCTGGTGCAGGACTGTGCTCTGGTCTGGACTGAAAGGAATTCCAGCCGTGACCGTGACCGACCTGGGGGCAGGTAGGGATTGGGAGGAAGGTCCTTGCTACACTGCAGAGCCTGACTCTGGTACTCAAGGCTCGGGGAAGGTCCACCAGGAAATGAGACGCATTTTGCAGGAAGTAGTCATTGCAACCCCAAGATGTCAGGGAGATCAACCGCATGATTGACACAAATCTCCTAGTGCCCAGCACACGGCCAGCCCTCAATGGCTAGAATGACTATGATTACAACTAACCGCAAGAAGGCATCCCATCTTTCCAACCATCTCCTGCTGAGGGTGCTGGACATCACTGGCCTAAGTGGGTGTCTACAGCACTGGAAGATGTGTGCTCTTAATTAAGCACCCAAGATTCATGTGGGTGGAGACTGAGGAGACGAGAGTGGCATTCAACTCTGGACATGGGAAAGGCTGCCATGGCCCCTGAGATAAATGTGAGTCCAGCAGGTGATGAGGAAGGGCTGCAGGACAGTGCCTGTCCCTAGGAGCTAATGGCATTCAGAGCAAGCCCAACATTTGGACCAGGAGGATGGGAGCTTCCATTGTGGTTACGTGTGCCTTCCTCATCCTAATGATAAGTGAAAACCCAGGCCTCGGTTAGTGAGACCAGAGCTCCGTGCCACCCAAATGGCCCAGCTGATGGAGAGTGAGGCTGGGTTTGGGAGGGAAGATGCAGGGGCAAAGGACATGCCTATAGGGGCAGAACTTGGGTAGTAAATGAAGGGGCTGTCCTCAGTCTGAGAGCACGAGGACCTCTGTTGCTCACCCATCCCATAGCTGTGCTCAGCACGTGGACCCTGGGTGATTATGCCTCATGAACTGTTCCCCTGGTGCCTTACTGCATGGGATGAGCCCTGACTGGGGAGGCGCCAGGCTCCTTCCCTGGGCAGTTCCCCTAGTCACACAAGCCTGAATAGCAACAGGGGACACAGCCTCCTTGGCACTTCTCCAGCCCTTCTAAATCACTGGAGAGGCCAACTGGTAGACATGACAGGCTGTGCACAGAAACTCCACCAAAGCACATGAGTCAACGAGGTCCTGAGCCACGGCAGGCATGTGTATGCTTGCTGTGGGTCCATGGGAAACGCACAGGAATGTCTAGGCTGGTTCTGTACCTCAGTATCCCTACCGATGAAATTAATTTAAATAAAACACGTCTCAACAGGATTCATGGTGAGACGCACATCCTACTGCCTTGACTTCAGGTACTATGTAGGTATAAGAAGTATAAGATGTAAGACTTAATAAATAAAGTTAATATCATGGAATATTTCAAGATGATATGTTCTTAGATTCTGTTCTTTGCCTTAATTATGTTTTCTGCCACTTTTCATCAAATTAGGAAATTTAAAAGAATCAATTTAAGGGAAAAGCATAACCAAGTCATGTAAGATCTCATAAGAGCAATTACATGATGTGGTTTCATGAAGAGTAACCACTTCCCATGCTGCTATAGTTTCATTGTCAAAATTAAAAGAAAGCAGTAAATTATCCAATGGCAACATTGAAAGGCCAGATCAATATATATATTTACATGTCTATATTTAACAAGCCATTTACCGTATATAAACTATGCAACAAAGAGCATTATCTTATCAAGGGAAGAGCTTAAGATTATCACTCATCAAAAATTAATTGTTACTATACATGGAACTGGGAGCCTTTCCATTTGGGGGGTGGTGTAGTGTCATAAACAGAAATCTTATCCCAAACAGTGCTGCAGATATTGGTTTGTAAAATCTGAGTACTCAAAATGCAACACAGTTGCACTTCCAGACCACTGCTAAATTTAGAAAATGGTGTTTATACCAGGAAGAGAGCAATGTGGCCCACTGCGAATGGGACACTTCCATGTAGAGTTCACATTACTCTCTCCTCACCCTTCCCCAAGATCCTGAGCAGCAAGGGATCTTGCAGAGCAGATGTACCAACAGCATCCCCGTGAACTGACCAGGAAACTGGGGACCAAGTACCCCAGGACACATGCTGTGGGCAGAAGCACAGTGGGTATAGGAGGGTGCCCATGGCAGACTCCGATCTCCACAGGAGCCGTCTGCACCGCTCAGAGGGCACCCCCCACTCCCTTTCAGAGATGGAAGATGATATGCCTGGACCTGTGGATTGCTAGCATGTGTTCTAGGCCTGGACCTCGGAACTCTGGGAGAAGTCAGATGCCCTGGCCAAAGCCTCTGCTCTGCAAGCTGATGGGTTTGGAACTGGATCCTATCTCCCTTTCCATGCTCTCCTGGTGGTTTGACCAGTCTTCAATGAGCAGTTCCTACATGCCAGATACTCCTCTCCCTGGCTCTGAGACTTGAACATATTACTCAGCCTCACCTTCTCAAGTCTTGATTTCATAAGTGTACACTGAAATGACAGTATCTCTTTTATGGAGCTGATTAGAAGATTTACAAAATTGCTAGTGATCTTTGTACTCCAAGTTCTTAGAATAAAATACCTGCTCTGAAGATGCACAGGTTTAAACATAAAAATTTAAAAAAAAAAAAAAGGTCCTTTTCACTGACAGTCTCCTGTGCACTAACATATAGTAATTGTTAATGAAATTGCCTTTAAAAAGCCTGTCTCTGTGAGGGGGTCTGTATAATTATTTGTGCTGCCTGACAGTGGACAGCTCATTTAACAAGGCAAGGGGATGAGCAGTGAAGATTACTAGAATATCAAAATATAAGTCAACCCAAAGCTGAAAAGAAAAAAAAAAAAAAGAAAGGTTTCCTGTTCAAAGAATTTGAAGCCATGTCTCTTACTACAGAGCACATGTGGTCACCAGTCCCAATCACCCTATAAATGAGGAAGTATCTCCTGCCCCAAGCCTTAGGGAGTCACACACTTGTAGAATGAGAGCGTTGAAAGGGAGTCCAGAGGGCAAGAATGTCCCTCTCTGTGGGGATGGATGGGGTGAAGGCCTCCTTGTTGTTCCGTTGGGTGAATATTCTTCTCTCTGTTCTGTGGGCAAGGAAGCAATAGCTCAGCAAGGTCAAGGTCATGTTCCTCATGGTCAAATGCCCAGTAACTGAGATCTACTAGGATCCAAAGGCCCTGTCACTAACATCACACTCAACGTGTGTCCCATTTGTGATCAAAGTGCCCCTTCCATTCCTCCACCCCGTGGTGGCCTGTGGAGCAGCTGCCCCACACTCACCCACGGCTTGACACATGATGTCCACAGTACTGCACACTTCTCCTATTATCTGACTCTCAGGCTCAGCAGTAAAATACTGTTGCTCTTTAAATGAGAAAAAAAAAAAATCCCCTAAGCAAAAGAGGAGTATATCAGGAGACACATCTAGCCTGAAAGTGTTTGAACTCCTTTTAAAAACTATTTCTGGAAACTTCATTAATCACGATCATACACACAGACTTGGAATTCAGTGTTTTATATTCTAAGGGTTCAGAAACCAAATCACTACTCAGGGTGATGGCTACTTTTCTGTTTACAGACTTGAATCGGGAATATCTTAATTCACATTTTAGAAGGATTATACCGAGAGTTTCCTAAATTTTTATATTTACAGCACAGTATTTTATAAGAGAGTTAGTTTTAGTGTCTAAACCAAAGCTCGATGCATGCAGCTTGTCAAATAAAGTGCCATAGCCAGGCACGGGGCCTGTGTCAGGGAATGGGCAGACCAATAACAAATTTATTCAAGTCTTGACGGTTCTGCTCTAAAACGTAGGTTTAATACTTCAATGGAAGGCTAAATAATAGTGAAGAGAAGAAAGAAAAAGGGCCTCTCATCCACTTTTAGGAACAGAGGAAACTCCAGCACTTGTGTATAGTATCTCAAGCTACCGCCTGGCAGCACAAGTGTTGTTGAAACTGCTGTCATGTTTCAGTACAATTTACCCAAGTGCTCAGAATGCAGATCTCCAATAGGAAGGAATGTGCTCCTGACAGCCCATGAGGCTAGAGCACTCTCTTCTTAAGAACTAAAATCTCAATCAAACTTGCATGGGCACATGGATGACCCTGTGTGAGAACTCGAGTTGTCAACTGGCAACCTGGGTCTCGTGGGAGACACCTGGATCCCAGAGTGCAGAGATTTTCCCTCTGGGCCATTTGTTCTCAGTGGAGAAGAACCTTACCTGTGTGTCCGTCTGTCTGTCCTGTATAGCTGCTGTCTATTCTGCATTCAGTACAGGGCAGAAAGTAGATTGTTCCAGAGACAAACCATTTACCTCTTCCCTCTGTCACCAGCTCCAGTTCCTATCAGTACCTCTGTGACCCAGAGCACTCCAGGTTTCTGCAGGCTGCTACCTGGGCCCCCATAGCCCCTGTTCTACCATCAGAAAGCAGTTGTCTAGAAATGGCTTCACCTTCAGTCACTGAATCATTCCTGTTGATGTTTTCTGTTCGTGTGTTTGTTTGTTTTTTGTCATTGTGTTTCTCAATCTCTTACTCCTTTATTGCTTTTCAGAGGGTTTTTACATATTTTTTAAGTGTGATGCAATAAGAGATGCTTTATCTGCCATTTTGAATGTGCCATGCTGACTTAGCTACCAATCCCCCCACCACATTCATTTTATAAGAGAGATGCAAAGAATTGGCATTTCAAAAAGAATAAAGCAGCTTATTTCTGCTGTTCCACACTGTCTGAGATACAAAAGCATTCGAAATCCTTTATGATTGGCTATATTTTTCATAAATATTCCACAATAGTGAGTCACAGCTACCCCAACAGGAACAGTACCCTCTCCTTCAATGCTCTATGTTAACAGAAGATTTTAAAAATGCTGCATGCCAATGTATTAAGAATTATTTCTGAGAAGAATGCAAACAAAGGACAAGGGAAGGGGGAGCACACTTTACCAAGCTCCCGTGTAGCCACCAAGTCTATAGCTGAATGACTTGCAAACATTTCCCGACTTGATGTAATGACCAAACAACAAGAGAGCTATTACCACCCCCCTTTTATAGATGAGAAAATTCAGGCCCAGGGTCACATGACTTCAAATGGCAGAAAAAGGGTTTAAATAAAGGAAAGTCTCCATCCAAAATTTGTCAACTTCCTTTCACAACATGACATCTGCTCCTAATAAAAGCCCTCGTGGTGCTCATTTAACAAAAAAAAAAAAAAAAAAAAAATTATATTAACTAGAATACTCCTTCCCCCAAGCATTTCCTTAACTGAGACTCTACTGCAGTTTTCCACATGACCAGTTCCCTGGCTGGTTTAAGGTGGTTGGAGCTGAAGACACTGAATCAAAAGAGGCTTTCTGCAGAGGTCCTCAATAAATGGGCACTGAGCTGCTTAGCAGCAGCAAGGTCGAAGCTTTAGCAGAGGCCTTTTTGTACTTATGGGAATAGAGCATCTGAGCCAGGAAGTGACACATAATCCTCCTCAGTCTCCCCCTCCCCAGGAACCCCTAAATCATTGGAGAGCTGAGTAGGGGAAAGTTGTTCAGGTGGCATTTAGTTAGAAAGTACATAAACAAGGTATCTTGGAATGCAAATAATAATAATAATAACAACAACAAAAATTTCAAAGTTCACCTAATCTCCTATAGCTGCAGATCTGCAAATGAAGGAGGGTAAAAGGCAGACACCTGGCTCTGTTGCTTTAGGGGAAGAGCAAGCATAAGGAGACAGGAAGATAGACTCTGGAGAGTGTATGGAACCCAGAATGTGTGGGGGGACGGGGGAGGAAAATCAGCCTGGGGATGCCTGGGAGCAGGGCATTCCAGGCAGGGAATGCTGCAGAGCCCACACTGCCTGGTGGGCTCGGGGTGCTAGAGGAGCTGCTGGGGCCTACAGGCTGAGCCCTGAAGGCAAGGGGAGACATGGGGCAAGGGGCGGTGATGGCAGAGGTCATCCCAGAGAAAGCCTCGCTCCTCCAGGAGAACTCTGGGCAATAGCCTAAAGGTGGGGGCACCTGGTTGGCTCAGATAGTTGTGTCTGCCTTCTACTCAGCTCATGATTTCAGGGTCCTGGGATCTAGCCCTATAGGACCTATATCCAGGCAAGGGACCTTTCTTCTCCCTATCCTTCTACTGCTGCCCTTGCTTGTGCTCTCATTCTCTCTGTCAGGTGAATAAATAAAATCTTTTAAAAAATGCATATATATTTATCTTAAAGGCAGGTTGGAAGGCACTGGAACATCTGGGGCAGAGGATGGCATGATTTGACCCTGTTTTAAGATGCAACATGGGGGCTTAAGTGGGTAGGAGAAGAATAAATGAAACAAGATGGGATTGGGAGGGAGACAAACCATAAGTGACTCTTAATCTCACAAAACAAACTGAGGGTTGCTGGGGGGAGGGGGTTTGGGAAAAGGGGGTGGTATTATGGACATTGGGGAGGGTATGTGCTTTGGTGAGTGCTGTGAAGTGTGTAAACCTGGTGATTCACAGACCTGTACCCCTGGGGATAAAAATATATGTTTATCAAAAATAAAAAATTTAAAAAAAAAGATTCAAACCCTTGAACCCACTGTAGGGGGCAAGGGATGACATAGGAGGTCAGGCAGTTGACCGAAAGAAGAGGTAGTGGGGGTGGAAACTAGGTTTGGGATATTTTTCAAGGGCAGAGTCAGAGTTTGCTGGCAGTAGGATATAGGAATGTCTATGGAAGAGGACCTGTGGTGAGAAGAGGCTTTGTCTGAGATGAAAGAACAGGCAGGTTCGGCCTTGTAGGGAGCAGTTCTGGAACAGGGTTTGTGATGTGTGGAATAGGCTGGATGCCTACTCTTCTCAAGGCTCAGCAACGACCGTGGCATATCCCTCCACACTTGGTTTTTTTTTGTTTTGTTTTGCTTTTTTGCCTTTTTGCTCACAGAGTTCACTTTTGCCATCCTGTGCCCAATACCACCCCTGTGAATTCCTCAAAAAAATTAAAAATTAAAAATACAACTACCATATGATCTGGCAGTCCCTTTTCAGTATATGGACCCAAAGGAAAAGAAATCACTAACACAAAAGTTCTACACCCCCAAGTTAGTGGAAGCATCATTCCCATCAGCCAAAACATGGAAAAAACTTACATGCCCATCTGCTGAAAAACAAGTAAAGAAAATATAGTACATTTATGGCATATAGCACAGCCACGAGAAGGAAGGAAATCTTGCCATTTGCTACAACATGAATGGACTTGGAGGGCACTGTCCTAAGTGAGAGGAGTCAGAGAAAGGCAAACATCACATGGTCTCACTTACATAAGTGATCTATAAAAGTGGAGCTCACAGAACCAGAACAGGGTTGCCAAAAGCAGCAGCGAGGAGAAATGGTAAAGGCAGTCAAAAAAGACAAAATGTTACTTACAGAATAAATAAGGTTGAGGATGTAATGAGAAAAAAAAAAGTTTCTAGGCATTGACAAATGTCCCTGCGCAGCAAAATTCTCCTTGGTTGGGAAACACTGGTTTTAGTCACACTCCTAGTCATTGATACGGGCAGAAATAAAAATTATTTCTTCACACTTAAAAAAAAAAAAAAAAAAGAAAAAGAAAAAGAAAAAGAAAGGAAAGGAATGGAACAGCCCTCTGCTGTGAGTAATAACTACACAGACTCTCCCTATCCAGGGTCTCAGTTTCTACCTGGAAACACTGAAGGCTGTGGGCAAGCCCAGGTGAGGTCTTTTCAAAGAGGTCACCTCTTTGACATCAGCCACAGCACATCTTTCATGACATATCTCCAGAGGCAAGAGAAACAAAAAACAAAAAAGAAACTTTGGGACTTCATCTAGATAAAAGCTTCTGCACAGCAAAGGAAACAGTCAATAAAACTAAGAGATAATCCATGGAATGGGAGAAGATAATTGGAAATGACACAACTGGGGGAACCTGGGTGGCTCAGGGGGTTAAAGCCTCTGCCTTCGGCTCAGGTCATGATTCCAGGGTCCTGGGATCTAGCCCCACATTGTGCTCTCTGTCCAGCGGGGAGCCTGCTTCCCTTCCTCTCTCTCTGCCTGATGCTCTGCCTGTCAAATAAATAAAAATAAAAACTTAAAAAAAAAAAAGAAATTGACACAACAGATAAAGGGCTGGTATCCAAGATCTATAAAGAACTTCTCAAACTCAATACCCAAAACACAAATAAATCAAGTCAAAAAAATGGGAAGACACGAACAGACACTTCTTCAAAGACATGCAAATGGTTAAAAGACACATGAAAGAATGTTCACCATCATTAGCCCTCAGGGAAATTCAAATCAAAACCACATCAAGATACCACCTTATACCAGTTAGAATGACAATAAATGACAAGATAAAAACAACAAATGTTGGAGAGCTTGTGAGGAAAGGGGAACCCTCTTACACTGTTGCTGGGAATGCAAGTTGGTGCAGCCTCTTTGGAAGACAGTACACAGGTTCCTGAAAAAGTTAAAAATAGAGCTACCCTATGACCCAGCAGTTGCACTACTGGGTATTTACTCAAAGATAAAGATACAGTGAAAAGAATGGACACATGCACCCCAATGTTCAAAGCAGCAATGACCACAATCACTGAATGGTGGAAGGAGCTGAGGTGTCCTTCAACAGACGAATGGATAAAGAAGATGTGGCCCATATATACAATGGAATATCACTCAGCCATCAGAAAGGATAAATACCCAACATTTGCATCAACATGGATGGAACTGGAGATTATGCAAAGTGAAATAAGTCAAATAGAGAAAGACAATTATCATATGGTTTCGTTTATTTGTGGAACATAAGGAATAATATGGAGGACATTAGGGGAGGGAAGAGTATCAGAGGGGAAGAGGAACCATAAGTGACTATGGACTCTGGGAATCAATCTGAGGGTTTTATAGGGGCGGGGGTGGGGGGATGGGTGAACCCAAAGATGCATATTATGAAGGACACATATTGCATGGAGTACCGGGTGTTATATGCATAAATGAATCATGGGGGACGCCTGGGTGGCTCAGTTGGTTATGCCGCTGCCTTCGGCTCAGGTCATGATTCCAGCATCCTGGGATGGAGTTCCACATCGGGCTCCTTGCTCAGCTAGAGCCTGCTTCTCCATCTGCCTCTGCCTGCCACTCTGTCTGCCTTCGCTCACTCTGACAAATAAATAAAATCTTTTTTTTAAAAAATGAATCATGGAACTCTACATCAAAAACTAATGATGTACTGTGTGTAGATTAACATAACATAATAAAAATGATAAAATGAAGCAATATATAATGCCACTGATCTGTATGTTTTCTTACCTGAGCCAAAGGCAGACCCTTAACAGACTGAGCCACCCAGGTGCCCCTAGGTCTGTCCACCTTTTGGACTAAGAAAGGACATATGTGTTATTCATCCGTCTATGAAACAATGTGTATTGGCCATAATAGCTCTTCTGCAAGTGCTTGTTAAATATAGAATTAAGTCATGTCCAAATAGAACAGGATTGGTTGTCAGCAAAGCATTACCACTACAGCACAGCACCAGCCTAACAGCTGCTGCTTAGTTCATATGCACTGCGTTCAGGCACTATGCTAATGCTGGGGATTCCAAGTTTTAATACCTGAGGTCAGTGTCATCCAGGAGGTGTGGGCTAGTAGAGGAAGATGGCCCTTTCACAGAGTGAGTAGGAACAGGCTGTCTGGGGCTAGGAGAGGAGCAGGCAGGGACACGGCAGGACCAGGTGGATGTGTTGTGGCAGAGTTAATTCTTCCAGGGGAATTTGGAAAGCCTGAACCATGTCCTTGAATGATGCACAGACATTCACCAGGTGGAGGAGGGAAGGAAAGGCATTTCAGGAACAGAAAACAACAAAGGTGAAAACCTGTCAGCACATATGGAAAGGTGAAAACCTGTAAAACATCTCAACAAATATGTCTGATAACTTGCCAACCTGGGAACCAGCATCTCAACAGCTCAAATTCTATAATGTTGAACCCCCCAGGGTACTCTCCCACTGTAGCTTTTTCTA
>NW_026740012.1:0-1358 GCF_022355385.1 Mustela nigripes | reverse complement strand
TGTACCCCTGGGGATAAAAATATATGTTTATAAAAAATAAAAAATTATATCAAAAATAAAATAAAAAAAAATAGATCTAATCATATAACTCTACTCTGTAAAACCCTTCAATAATTTCCTTATACCGGGGCACCTGGTTGGCTCAGTGGGTTAAAGCCTCTGCCTTCAGCTCAGGTCATGATCCCAGGGTCCTGGGATCGAGCCCCGCATCAGGATCTCTGCTCCGTGGAAAGCCTGCTTCCTCCTCTCTCTCTCTCTGCCTGCCTCTCCGCCTACTTGTGATATCTCTCTCTGTCAAATAAATAAATAAAATCTTTAAAAAATAATAATAATAATTTCCTTATACCCTCAGGATAAAGTCCAAATCCTTGGTTCAGCACCACACATGCACATGCATCACATACCACCCAGAACATGTTTTCTTCCCATTTCTAACCTCATCTCCTCATCCACACACTCCTTATGTTCTAACTGCACCTCAACATTCTAAGAATGTACTGTGTTGCTTCATATCTTTGAGTCTTTGAAATCCTAGTTGTGTATGACATTGATGAAGATTTAAAAGATAATTAAGGTGTAAAAAACATACTTAAATACACTATGGTAAGAGTCTAAACTATTGCCAACTTTCTGGAAAATATCAAAATCTTTATTTAATATTAAAAAATACAGTATCTCCATGTTAAGGGAAAAACATATTAATCTTTAATTTTCCTTCTTCAATTTCTATTCCAAAGTTGAATATTAGAATAAGAATGAGAGAGGTGCCTGGGTTGCTCAGTCTTTAAACATCTGCCTTTCCCTCTCAGGTCATGGAGTCCACATTGGGCTTCCTCCTCAGTGGAAAGCCTGCTTGCCCATCTCCCACTCTCCCTGCTCATGTTCCTTCTCTCACTGTCTCTCTCTCTCCCCCTCAGTCAAATAAATAAATAAAATAAAATAAAATAAAATAAAAAAAATGAGAACCAGGAAGTGAAATTTAACAGAAATTTACTGGCAAGAAACATCATTAAGTAAGTAAGATCCTAAGTAATTAATATCATATATCATATTAATATATCCCATATATTAATATCACATATTATATATATTGATATCACATATTAATATATATTAATATATGTCATAGATATTATATATCATATATATCTCATATATTATTATCATATAGCCTAAAAATCCAGAAACACGTATTTATAACCACTGAAATTTAAAGTCTTTTTCCTAAGAGTGAAGGTTTTCTTTCAGCATTTCTTCTAAGCTTCGGAACATATATTAAAAGAAAACTAAAAGCTTGTAACCTACATGAGAAAGAACTGGCTCAAAAAGGCAAGGTATTACTAGAGATGGCCTTCGAG
>NW_026740011.1:18224-19017 GCF_022355385.1 Mustela nigripes | reverse complement strand
ACTGCTAGGGTCCAAATCTAGGTTCTGGACTTACCGTATAACCTGAGACAGTTCCTTAAACTCACCATGCCAGAGCCTTCTCATCTGTAAAATGAGATACTAACAGTGCCTACCCTAGTGGATTGTTAAGGAAGTTTAAATGAATTCATGTATACAAGTGAATAGTGTCTGGTACATGAAAAGTACATTTTCCCCACAAGATATGACAGCAGCTATTTTCTAAGACACACTTTAATTTTTTTTTAGTTCTTTTTTTGCTTCTCTCTTTGATTTTTAGGAGGCCCCATTCTGAGCACAGAGCCCAACTCAGGGCCCCATTTCACAATCCTGAGAAGAAGACCTGAGCTTAGATCAAGAGTTGGGCACTTAACTGACTGAGCTACCCAGGTGCCCACTGAGGCACTCTTTTTAAATAAGAACAACACTAAAAAGAAAATTTGTGTAGTAGAGCACATAGCATAGTGTTTCAACATGAAAATCACTGATCAATACCTGAGAACTTTGCATGGCCACTTTAGATATTTCTTAAGGCCCTAAGTTCACCAAGATACTGCTACTCTAACAACCACTATGAAATCCTTTTCCTTTTTCCTTTCCTTTTTCTTTCTTTTTTTTTTTTTTTAAAGATTTTATTTATTTACTTGACAGACAGAGATCACAAGTAGGCAGAGAGGCAGAGAGAGAGGAGGAAGCAGGCTCCCTGCTGAGCAGAGAGCCCGATGTGGGGCTCAATCCCAGGACCCTGGGATCATGACCTGAGCCGAAAGCAGAGGCTTAACCCTCTGAGCCACCC